>NW_025157104.1:0-1281 GCF_004010195.1 Chiloscyllium plagiosum
AGGAGGCAGTCACTCAACAGCTCGAGACTGGGAGACAGGAACAGGAGGCAGTCATACAACTGCTTAAGACTGGGATAGAGGAAGGGGAGGCAGTCATTGAACTGCACGAGACAGGGACACAGGAACAGGAGGCAGTCATTAAACTGTTCGAGACAGGGACAAAGGAACAGGAGGCAGTCACTCAACTGCTCGAAACTGGGACACAGGAACAGGAGACAGTCACTCAACTGCTCGAGACTGGAACACAGGAACAGAAGGCAGGCACTCAACTGCTCGAGATTGGGACACAGGAACAGAAGGCAGTCATTCAACCGCTCGAGACTGGGAAACAGGAACTGGAGGCATCACTCAATTGCTCGAGACTGGGACACAGGACCAGGAGGCAGTCATTCGACTGCTCGAGAATGGGACACAGGAATAGGAGGCATGCATTCAACTGCTCGAGTCTGGGTCAAAGGAACAGGAGGCAGTCACTCAACTGGTCGAGACTGGGACACAGGAAGAGGAGGCATCACTCAACTGCTCGAGACTGGGACACAGGAACAGGAGGCATCACTCAATTGCTCGAGAATGGGAGACAGTAACAGGAGGCAGTCATTCAACTGCTGGAGTCTGGGACAAAGGAACAGGAGGCAGGCACTCAACTGCTCGAGACTGGGACACAGGAACAGGAGGCAGTCACTCAACTGCGCGACACTGGGACACAGGAACAGGAGGCAGTCACTCAACTGCTCGAAACTGGGACACAGGAACAGGAGGCAGTCACTCAACTGCTCGAGACTGGAACACAGGAACAGAAGGCAGGCACTCAAATGCACGAGACTGGGAGACAGGAACAGAAGGCAGTCATTCAATCGCTGGAGACTGGGAAGCAGGAACAGAAGGCATCACTAAATTGCTCGAGACTGGGACACAGGAACCGGAGGCAGTCAGTCGACTGCTCGAGAATGGGACACAGGAACAGGAGGCAGTCATTCAAATGCTCGAGTCTGTGTCAAAGGAACAGGAGGGCGTTACTCAACTGCTCAAGACTGGGACAGACGAACAGGAGGGCGTTACTCAACTGCTCAAGACTGGGACACAGGAAAAGGAGGCATCACTCAATTGATCGAGACTGGGACTCAGGAACAGGAGGGCGTTGCTCAACTGCTCAAGACTGGGTCACAGGAACAGGAGGCAGTCATTCAACTCTTCGAGACAGGGACAGAGGAACAGGAGGCAGTCACTCAACTGCTCAAGATTGGGACACAGGAACAGGAGGCATCACTCAACTGCTCGAGA
>NW_025157104.1:1332-1472 GCF_004010195.1 Chiloscyllium plagiosum
GTCTGGGACACAGGAACGGGAGGCAGTCACTCAACTGCTCGAGACTGGGTCACAGGAAGAGGAGAGTGTCACTCAAACGCACGAGACTCGGACACAGAAACAGGAGGGCGTCACTCAACTGCTCGAGACTGCGACACCGA
>NW_025157105.1:0-1472 GCF_004010195.1 Chiloscyllium plagiosum
CAATGACCCTGCCTCCACAACTGCTGCTGGCAAAGCATTCCATGTTCTCACAACTCTTGTGTAAAGGACATGCCTCTGACATCCCCTGTATACTTTCCTCCAACTAGCTAAAAACTATGACCCCTCGTGTTAGTCATTTCGGCCCTGGGAAATAGTCTATGGCTACCGACTCTATCTATGCCTCTCATTATCTTGTATACCTCAATTAGGTCCCCTCTTCTCCTCCTTTTCTCCAATGAAAAAAGTCCGAGCTCAGTCAACCTCTCTTCATAAGATAAGCCCTCCAGTCCAGGCAGCATCCTGGTAAACCTCCTCTGAACCCTCTCCAAAGCATCCACATCTTTCTTATAATAGGGCGACCAGAACTGGACACAGTCTTCCAAGTGCGGTCTAACCAAGTTTTATAGAGCTGCAACAGGATCTCATGACTCTTAAACTCAATACCCCTGTTAATGAAAGCCAAAACAGCATGTGCTTTCTGAACAACCCTTGGGTGGCCATTTTAAGAGATCTATGTACCTGCACCCCAAGATCTCTCTGTTCCTCCACACTGCCAAGAATCCTATCTTTAATCCTGTACTCAGCTTTCAAATTCCACCTTCCAAAATGCATCACCTCGCATTTATCCAAGTTGAACTCCATCTGCCACCTCTCAGCCCATCTCTGCATCCTGTCAATGTCCCGCTGCAGACTTCAACAGCCCTCTATACTGTCAACGACACCTCCAACCTTTGTGTCATCTGCAAACTTGCTGACCCATCCGTCAATCCCCTCTTCCAAGTCATTAAAAGAAATTACAAACAATAGAGGCCAAAGGATAGAGCCCTATGGAACACCACTCACCACAGACTTCCAGGCAGAATATTTTCCTTCTATTACCACTCGCTACCTTCTGTTGGCCAGCCAATTCTGCATCCAGACATCTATGTTCCCCTGAATCCCATTCCTCCTGACCTGCAGAATGAGCCTACCATGGGGAACGTTATCAAATGCCTTGCTGAAGTCCATATACACCACATCCACAGCTCGACCCCCATCAACTTTTCTAGTCACATCCTCAAAGAACTCGATAAGATTTGTGAGGCATGACCTGCCCCTCACAAAGCCGTGTTGACTGCATTTAATCAAACCATGCTATTCCAGATGGTCATAAATCCTATCCCTCAGAATCCTTTCCAGCACCTTGCAGACGACAGACGTGAGACTTACGGGTCTGTAATTGTCGGGTAATTCCCTATTTCCTTTCTTGAAGAGAGGAATTACATTTGCCTCTCTCCAGTCATCAGGTATGACTCCAGTGGAGAGCGAAGATGCAAAGATCTTCGCAAGTGGCGAAGCAAGGGCATTTCTCGTTTCCCAAAGCAACCGAGAACAAATCTGGTCCGGGCCTGGCGACTTGTCAATCTTAATTTGACAGAATTGTCAGCACTTCAGCTTCCTCTATCTCTATCCATTTCTGCATGCACACCTGC
>NW_025157106.1:0-1472 GCF_004010195.1 Chiloscyllium plagiosum
ATTTCTGTATTTGATTTCAGAGCCTCCACAATTCAGATTGCTTCTGGAATGGTATATCTACATGATATAAAGAACAGCACAGAACACTGAATGACTCCACAGTGTTCAGGAATGGATACTCTCCACAATATGGATGAATAAACAATAGAGTATTGAGTGCCTTCCTCATGTACAGGATTGACCATCCTGATAATTTGACCCATGAAAGCATTTAGCAGTGAATCCAACCACCATGTCCCAGGTTGGATACTCACCACAATCGGAAGATCTTCAGCTTTTGGCACAGACTCTTCCCACATGTCCAACACTGTACACCACAGCCACCACCTAAACAAAATATGAATCGACACAGCATTGGCCATCGCAACTTTCTGATTTAGAAGTTCAACACCTTATCTGAGGGCAAACAAAGCTTCCTTCCTGATGCCCAGGCTCACGCTCCCAATCTCCTCTCCTTGTGAACAGAGGTTCCCAACGCAGACTCAGAGCTATTTGGGGCTAGAAATCTCCATAGGTTGACTGAAATTCTACATAGATATCACCAGGATTGTTCCACAGCTTGGGACAAGAGACTAATAGCTATATATGTAAATTGATCACCAAAGACAAAATAACAATCCCAACAAAATGCCAATGGGGAGGAACTGCACATGGGCCATTATCATTTGGGGAACATGAAAAAACAGCAGCAACGAAGGACAAGGCGGGAATCAGCCTGTTGGACACAGTTGCCTGATCCTCTGTGGGGGAGCTGCTGCTACATCATTCCAGATCTCAGTGTTGGTTTGACTACATTCTGCGCCACAGTAGTGTGCGCCTTCTTACAAATGGCACAACTCACATCTCTCTTTGACAATCAAATAATTCAACACTGCATATAAACGTGATGCTGTGCTGTACACCCCCTCTCCACGAACTGTCGTCACAAATATCACCACAGCCCACACATCCAGTGACTGATGAAAACACACAAGATGGTGGAACCATTCTGTGCTGATGCTCACTGACCACCACATGACGAGCTGCTAATCTCACCCACTGCCCACGTTGTATCCGGGCACCCATTTGGAACAAGCTGCCTGAGCAAAATTCACCAACACAATACCGCTATATCAAGGAATGGGAAGCCCCAGATGTCTCTGAGAGATGGGCCTGGAAGAAAAGCCATCTGATGGATGATTTGTGCAGCCACCTGATGGAGGAGCAGCGCTATGAAAGCTAGTGCTTCCGAATAAACGTGTTGGACCATAACCTGGTGTTGTGTGATTATTACCTTTGTACATCTGATGGATAGCAAACTTTGAGCTAACAAACAGAGAGAGAGAGAGTAGTCTTGCTGAACCTTTCCTCAAACAAGCCAGTGCCCGTGCTCATATAAACTTTGTCAAAGTGGCCTCAGTATAAACCCTTTCCGCACAGTGTAGAGAAACAGACAATGTTACACACAACTGAGGAGTCTCGTGATTGACAAA
>NW_025157107.1:0-1472 GCF_004010195.1 Chiloscyllium plagiosum
TTTCAGTCACAACTAGTTAATTCCAATCAAGCACAAACACGAATTGTATAGAAGCTCCTGTCCGCGATGATCTGCTTTAATTTAATCATATCAAATCCTTTGTTATGGTTACCTACTGTTTTTCGTAAAATTGGCATTCAGTATATGTCTAAAAATGAACCGTCTACACTGACCCTGATGATCCTTGACTTACGTTCCTGGTAATTGAATGACCGAGTATGGCTTGACTAGTAAAACAGAGTTGGGCTGATGGACAGTTTCCATGAGAGACACTGTCATGGATCTATGCAGCATGAAATATAAATTTCAGACCAACTCATCTACGTCGAAAAGAAGTCCCAGTATAACCTAGTCCCATTTTTCAGCGTTTGGCCTATGTCGTTTTAAACTGTTCCTTTCAGCTAACCATCTATATGCCTTATAAATGTTGTAAGTGTACCCAGTTACAACACTCCCTTGGCAGCTCGTCCTCTGACCATCCCAAGTCCTATACTCAAGGCTCTGTTCTTTGAAGGAGAGCGTGACTATCATCTTCACTATCATGTCGACCTGGGACTCCACTTTCAAGAAACTATGCACCTCCAGCCCGAAGTCTCTTTCTTTGTCAACACATCCTAGTGCCCTTCCATTTGCTGTGTATGTCATGTCTAGGGTGATCAAACAGGTTTAGTTCTGCTACGTGATTGTTTGAGAAAGTCGGTCAGAGATAACCCATGCTTAGTGTGGGAGAATCGGACGAGATCTTGAAAGATTGTCATAGAACCAGCAATTAAGCATAAAGAAGACACTGTTCTCAGAATTTACACTATTGTATCTGAGGGCACTTGAGCAAAGGAGTGGGGTCAATGCTTGTTCATTTCTTCATTATATTCGACAAGAATGTAATGAACAGAGTGTCTGCAAGGTTATTATCCATTTTATTGAATAAAAACGCAGGGAAATGTGTAAAACACTAATTTTATTACCACTTCATTCAATAAAATGCATAAAACGTCACTTAGTATTCTGTCTTCTGCCAGTTCCCTTCGGTTCTATCCTGGATGAAAGTAAGAGTGCACAAGGATTATCAGCCAACAGTGTGAAGGAATGGGATTGGACCATCTTTTGACTCACCGCTTCAGGGTGGAGAGGATGACCGCAAATCTGCAGTGCAAAATCTAATCAGTCACTGATAATGTCGAGAATCTGTAGCAGTAACATCGATTATCATTTCATATGTTGCGAGACGGAGAGAATTTGTTGAAGGGAAATCTTAAGGAATGCGTTCACCGAAATATAATCAATTTCAAATTGTGGACGAGAGCTATTTGTACATTCAGAATGTTGGGATAATAAAGTAAACTTGACATTATCTAGAAATTTGTAGAGACACAGAGAATTTTATTTCATGGTGGAACATGGCATCAATCGGCAAAATACTTGGCTCAGTTTCACTCAATCGCCAAAGGGGGGAATTGTGTTCAGAGTAACAG
>NW_025157108.1:0-1472 GCF_004010195.1 Chiloscyllium plagiosum
TTCTTCCAGAAAGCCAGTTTCTAATCCAAACTGTTAAATCACCCTCAATTCCATGTCTCTTCAACAGGCACCATGTGCAACCTTATCAAAGGCTTTACTGAAGTCCATGTACACCCCATCAACTGCCCTACCCTACAGAAGAGGCATAAAGGCTGGCTCAGTATAGGAAAGACAGTTGTGGTGTAAAGATATCAATCTCTCCTTCAACGCCGGCAAAATTAAAGAACTGATCATCGACTTCAGGAAATAAGGAGGAGGGCGTGCTCCTGACTACATCAATGGAGCTGAGGGGGAGCGGGTCAAGAGCGTCAAATTGCTAGGAGTGACTACCCATGTCAATGCAATGGTCAAAAAGGCACAACAGCGCCTCTACTTCCCCAGGAGGCTACGGAAATGCAGCATGTCATGAGGATCCTCACCAACTTTTATAGATGCACCACAGAAAGCATCCTATCTGGACGCATCACGGCTTGGTACGGCAACTGCTCTGCCCAGGACCGTAAGAAACTACAGGAAGTAGTGAACGCAGCCCAGTCCCTCATACAACCCAACCTTCCATCCACTGGCTCCGTCTACACTTCCCACTGCCTCGGGAAGGCAGCAACATCATCAAAGACCCCTCCCGCCCCGGTTATAATCTCTCCCCCTCCCCCACGGTTCCTTCAGGCAGAAGATACAAAAATTTAAACACACGCACCAACAGGTTCAAGAACAGCTCCTTCCCCGCTGTCATTACAGTGCTGATTGGACATCTGTAGTTTTATATTTAATGCTGATCTCGCTGTCTGTGCACCTTCTCTGTAGTCCTAACATTGCATCCCTCCCCCGTTTGATCACCTGATAATCTTTGTTCAGTATGATCTGCCTGTACTGCACGCAAAACACAACTCTTCACTGTACTTAGGTACATGTGACAATGATAAATCAGGTCAGATCAACAGGTTTGAATGGGCTCACTTCTAAATCAAGGACATGAACTCGTGAACAGATATTAATGGAATCTTGTCCTGGTGTCCAAACATCTCGCACACCTCCAAAGAAATGTCCCCCTGCTGGGCCTTCATATCAGTTCTGAAACAGGAGGGTTGTTTCCCTTCTGAATTATAAGCCAAAACATATTCAGAAGCAAGTGCATGGCAGGTCAGACTTGATCCTGGGTCACCTGATTCAGAAGTAAGTACACTACCACTGTTCCGCAGGAGCCCGAACCACTTCTATCTATGCTGTTGTAGACCACCGCACATCCGTTTTCTGAATATGCTTTGTCAATTAACAATGCTTATAATTCAAAAGGGAAACAGCCCCTCCTGTTTCAGAGCTGATATGAATCACCAAAGTTGAAAGAAATGATCATCAAAACGCAATGGGTAGGAAGAGGCGAGGAATCCTGCAGTGAGTAACTCCCCTCCTGACTCCCTAAAGCCTGTCCCACCATCTCTAAGGCACAAGTCAGGAGGGTGAGGGAATACTCC
>NW_025157109.1:0-1472 GCF_004010195.1 Chiloscyllium plagiosum
GTGTGGATGAGCAGAGGGATCTTGATATCCATGCACACAGATCTCTGACAGTTGCCACCCAGGTAAATAGTGCGGTGAAGAAGACATATGGCATACTGGCTTTTATTGGTAGAGGAATTGAGTTCCGGAGTTCTGAGGTTAAGTTGCAGTTGTATAAGTCTCTGGTGCGGCCGCATCTGGAGTATTGTATGCAGTTTTGGACGCCATACGAGAGGAAGGATGTGGAGGCACTGGAACGGGTGCAGAGGAAGTTTACCAGGATGTTGCCTGGTATGGTAGGAAGATCGTAAGAGGAAAGGCTGAGGCATTTTGGGTTGTTTTCATTGGAGAAAAGAAGGTTTCGGGGTGACTTGATAGAAGTGTAAAAGATGATTAGGGGTTTAGATAGGGTTGACCATGAGAGCCTTTTTCCACGTATGGAGTCAGCTATTATGAGGGGGCAAAGCTTTAATTTAAGGGGTGGTAGCTATAGGACAGATGTTAGGGGTAGGTTCTTTACTCAGCGAGTCGTGAGCTCATGGAATGCCCTGCCAGTAGCAGTGGTGGACTCTCCCTCTTTATGGGAATTTAAACGGGCATTGGATAGGCATATGGAGGATAGTGGGCTAGTTTAGGTTAGGTGGGCTTGGATCGGCGCAACATCGAAGGCCAAAGGGCCTGTACTGCGCTGTATTCTTCTATGTCTCTATGTTTATATATACTCAATTGTTTTTCCCGGAGTAATAGAGGAAATATAGTACATTCCATAGTGATGTAATTGCTCCTTTTTAGTTTGTTTTTATTTACTTTTAATTGAATAACTTCACTTGAGGAAATTTCTCATGTTTTATCATTCTTTACTCGTGGAAATTTATCACTGATCAATATTATGACTTGCTATCCGAATTTTACTGCTTCTCTGTATCGCTTGAAGCCTGTACATTCTGGTAAATTGACCTACCTATCCCTCTGCTTGCCTTCAGTGACATTAATGACATCAATCCCTGTCTCTTAACTTGTGATATCAAATCCTTCGTCCTTGATCTTCAGACCTCTCTTAACTTGTGATATCAAATCCTTCGTCCTTGATCTTCAGACCCGTTGCTTGAAAATATGCATCAGTTAATCTTAACAATTTCAATTCCGCTTCACCGTTACTGGCTTTCTACTTATAAGAACCTCGTAATGTATTTCCGGACTGTCTTTTCTCGATCTTACTCTGTATCTCCCCCTGATGACTCATCCCTCGGGATACCTCCCCCCTACAATCTTAGTTAAATCCTGCCCCAACAGAATGAGCAATCATTACTGGAGGGATTCAGTTCTCATTCTGCTTAAGGTGCAACTTGTATGGCTTTGTTACTACTTGACCAACAATTGTCACACTATCCCAGAAAGCAAATTCATCAAGATACATTTCATGCAGACTAAAACAAAAGTATGGTTTATTCTTATCGAGTTTCGCAAAACAATTTAAGAGAAATATAAATAAA
>NW_025157110.1:0-1472 GCF_004010195.1 Chiloscyllium plagiosum
ACTGACCTGTATTAATGTGGGGAGGGTTTATTCAAAACCTGGACGCCTCTGTCTCTGTCAATCACCGTGGAAAGTGCGGGTTGGGGTGGAAGGGCGCAACATCGTCCCAAGCACTTAAACTATCCAACATCATGCATCCTGAGTGAAACAATATTCATGGAATCTACGACCTTCTCATTGTCTGTTTAGAATATAAGGAGTGATTGTCCATCCCACTCAATCACTCCCAAAGGTTAATCTGGTGGAATCCCTCTTCATTCTCCTGTGGTAAGGAGATCACACCTTATGAAGGAGAGAAAATCTGCTCACAATGACCCAAATACTGCCTCAACAACACTCTCAGGTTTCTTCGCAATAATTCCTTTCCCTCACTTAGCTGGCTCCGTTTTTTTTCCGTGAAATAGAAAACTATTCAGTTACGATGCACTGTCACTGATTAAAAATTTAAAACATCCTTACATCTGTAGGTCAGTATCAATAAAGCGACCACAGGAGGGGCCTATCGAGATGGACATCACTCTCGGCGAGAGACTCAATCACAAAGAATTCATCAAAAACAGTGAATGACCACCTACCTGAATGGGAATCAGCTGCAGGAATTTAGGATAGAGGCAGAGGAAGGGAGGTATCTTTCCTTTTGATCTGCCATCACGGGATGTGTGCAGACCTGATCAGGCCAGCATCTTATGTCTATCTTGAACTGAATTGTTAGTTCTGGTGTTCCACATCACAGTAAATAGTAAAACACAGAGCTGTGGGTTTGCAGTCGCATAGAGACCTGACCAGGGAAGGATGACCCACTGCTTTCTCTAATGAGCATGAGGAAAGCCGATATCAACAGATTATTATTCTCTGGCTCTAGATTACTAGCCAATTGTGTGACACCATACACTGTCTTCCCATCTTTCAGATTTTGTACCGAGAACAAGTTAAACATCTCAAGTGCAATTATTTTGCAATGGACTTGGAGTAAGAAGAGCCTTGAAACAGCTGTATCCGGAATTAACAACTGCACAAAGTATGGTTTATTTAGGAGTTGCACTGAGACTGAGGATTAGATTGGACGTCATAATGGTGGGACTGGAAATGACTGGTGAGTGCGGAGGGTATGGAGATGGAAACTGTGTAGGAGAAAATTAATCAAGGAAATTGAGAACAGTCTGTTTGTTCCTCACATATTGGTGAGAAATTTGTATTGAGTAATTTGCTAGTTATAATTTCTAAGAATTGAATCTTTTATTGGAAATGAAAACGTTGACTAGCACCTTTCCAAAATTTACATATCATGAACATCAATTCAGTTCAGACCGTTTCTCTAGACCGCTCGAGTGACTTACCAGAAACACCAACTATAGCAAGGATAGGATAGTAACTAGCTTGAATAACGATCAGTACATCTTCAATCCGCGATGCTAAAGATATCCAAGGCTGAGAAAGCAAGAAAAGACCATCGGATAAACCTCTGTCCATTG
>NW_025157111.1:0-1472 GCF_004010195.1 Chiloscyllium plagiosum
GGTTGACCAAAGTGGAGATAGAAGATTTCCTTCACTGAAGGACATTAGTAGACAGGTGTGTTTTCTGAAAATTGACGATGGTTTCATAGTTCCTTTAGATATTTTAAAAATTCCAGATGTTTTATTGAATTGAAATTTCACTGTCAGAGGTGACGGGATTCTAATACAGGGGCCATTACTTGCGTCTCTTGATTAATAGTTTCGAATTAGTACCTAGGGCAGATTGCCTCCCAGGCATCCCCAATCATCACCACCGGCATTAATGATGTTGCTATTATCGTGACTGTACGAGAGAAAATTGTGCAATTACACTGCCAACTAGTTCTGTGGAGAGCGGAACTTTTAGTATTTCAAGAAACTCGGACTGTGCAAAGATGTAACCGTTCATCATCCACGAAAAGCAGTTGAGGGAAGGAAGACATTTTCAACACTGTTTGGGCGTGCCGTGTATACAAGGTTTTGACTTCATCATGTAATTAGAAGCTAGTGGATGTCGTGGTGATGGTTTTCTCTGGGTTGATTTGACAGTTGCTGCATTCATTCAGGGGGAACTAAGGTCCTGTCGACCCCAATCTACTTGGAGTATGAGCATTGCATTAACAGTGTATCTGGACCTGCAACCTTGTATAACAAATGGAGCATAGGCTGCATAGAAGAGAAAACCTTTAACAAGAGAAGAGCAGGACACTGCATTATCTTCTCTAGGATTTCCAGCAATATGTTCTAATGTTGTACCTTTTCCTGGTGAAAAGTGTGAAGCCACTTTAATTGAATAATGGGGCTGTCACAGAGCTGTGTCACCTCCTTCAGCATAATCTGCAGTCTCACACCAGGGAGAGGAGTGTGCTGGCAAGGGCCATGAAGTGAACTGGTTTGATTCTATTATGTTTCAGAGTGTCGTATCTGATGTATTCAGAAAAAAATAGAGACCATCTCTGGCTGGTGCAATGTATACGTTGGTTCTGTCTCCACAGAGGAAAGAACAGAAAATCTTCCTGAAATATTAGGGAACACGGTGATCGGTAAAATTGTGGAAGTGTAGGTAATTAGAAATATTAAACTTGAACTATTTGAAAATTTCCTTGTATAGAAAGTTGTTAAGTTAATGCACAGATGAGTGATGAAATCAGAGGTCTAGGGAAATAGGGTGGTAGAACTGGGCTATCTGTATTGCTCTTTCGGCAGTTAGTGCGGACATCATGGGTAAAGGGTCTCCTCTGGTACATGGTTCTATGAGCCATATCCCTGAATATTGATGGTGGGCAATGTTCTAGAAAGCTGTTTGAATTAAGGAAAGAATCCTACAGACTAGGAAGTGGTTATTGTGTCCACACATATCAAAAACAGGGCCGAGAGGGAAAGCAGAAAACTAAATAATAGAAAGCTTGGTGTCAGTTGTCAGGAAACTATTAGTGTTTTTGAAAGGAACGTCATAACTAGACAATTAGAGAATAATATGATTTGGTAGAGTC
>NW_025157112.1:0-1472 GCF_004010195.1 Chiloscyllium plagiosum
TGCGCTGTATTCTTCTATGTCTATGTCTATGTCCTAGCCTGCAAATCCCTGAACACTATGGACAACTCATAGAACATAGAACATTACATCGCAGTACAGGCCCTTCGGCCCTCGATGTTGCGCCGACCTGTCATACCAATCTGAAGTCCATCTAACCTACACTATTCCATGTATGTCCATATGCTTGTCCAATGACGACTTAAATGTACTTAAACTTGGCGAATCTACTACCATTGCAGGCAAAGCATTCCATACCCTTACTACTCTCTGAGTAAAGAAACTACCTCTGACATCTGTCCTATATCTATCACCCTCGATTTAAAGCTATGCCCCCTTGTGCTCGCGTCACCATTCTTGGAAAAAGGTTCTCCCTGTCCACCCTATCTAACCTTCTGATTATCTTTTATGTTTCTATTAAATCACCTCTCACCCTTCTTCTTTCTAACAAGAACAGCCTCAAGTCCCTCAGCCTTTCCTCGTAAGACCTTCGTAAGAACTCAGCATGGCCAATAGATCTAACCTGCAGACCTTTGGACTGTGGGGGAGATACCAGAGCACCTGGAGGAAACCCACGCAGACACAGGGACAAAGTGCAAAGTCCACGCACTTGGAGTGGGATTGAATCTGGACGGGGTGCTGTGAGGCAGCAGTGCTAACCACTGAGCCACTGTATCCCTCCATGGAGGAACGTCGCAGGTGTTCCAAATGTCTGTTGCCCTTTTCCTTTCAGATGGTAGAGTTTACACATGTGTAAGGTGCTGTTGAAAGACTCTTAGTCCAGTCTATTTTATTTGTATTATGCAATGCTTCCACTATGGTGCAGGGAATGATAGTTTAGGATGTTGGCTGTGGTGCAAATCAAACTTCCAACTTTATCCTGGATGGTTTCAAGCTTCTTCGATGTTGTTGGAGCTGCACTCATCCAGGCATGTGGGGAATAGTCCATCTCACCCCTGACTTGTGCCTTGTAGATGGTGCCTTGTGTACAGGCTCTGGGGAGTCAGGAGAGAAGCAACTTTGGTGCAGAATTCCTTGTGGCTGACTTGCCTTTTCATTTGCAATATTTATATGGCTGGTCCCATTCCGTTTCTGGTCAATGGTGACTCCCAGGCTGTTCAATATAGATGTTGAAAATGTTAGTACTGAGGAGTATCATAAGCACCATGCACGACGAATATATCAGATGGATATGTGGGCAGCACAAACTAGGATATCAAGGGAGTAAGCCTGTATTCTAGTTTCATCTTGAACAAATTTAGAGAACTCCAAGCAGAATGTTATGAATTGATATGTCCAGGTGTCCCCCATACTGAAGCAGTCAAATCAATACGATCAAAGCCAACACCAATACGAAACGATCCTAACTATATAAAGAACAAAGATACAATAACTTTTAATGCTAAATGTGCAATCTCTGATCCGATTTGGCCTCTTAGCTTCCAATAATTCCCGAGTCTCCTGTACATTTACAC
>NW_025157113.1:0-1472 GCF_004010195.1 Chiloscyllium plagiosum
ATGACTCTCCAGCATCTCAAGTCTTCACTTTCACCTCGTTTCATTACAGTCAGTTTTGTCTGCTCTCTTAAGGTCATTTCCTTCTTCAATATGATATTATCACTTCAAATTACTAATTTTTCAGACAATTTTTCCTTTTGTTCTGCTTTAGAAATTTCCCAAGGGCCCAGTAGAATGAATTTCCTGCAACTTCATGGTAAAGAAAGAACGTCAAAATCTGGATTATATCCCTGTTGCCAGTGTTACATACTGCTGAGAGTTCGCTGCTAATTAAAGAATTTTTTTCTGTGGTTGGACATAAATATTTCCAGTGCAAAATATGGAATCTTCTCTGTCTTTGAAATTGCTTCCAGAAATTTGAGAATTCCCAAATGCCTGTTTGTTTCTTGCTGTGGATAGATCTACATTTGTCATTTTCATCAATTCACTTGTTCTATTTTTTTTTCATAGCAAACCTTTCAATAATTGTTATCCTGTCACGAAACAGATGCCGTCTTTCCAAATGCATTGCATGTTACCTGGTTTCCATGGCGGTGACGGATCTCCTAGTCATTATCACAGCTGTGATATTTAACCGGATTGTGCGTATTTATTTCAAAATGACATTCATGTCCATCACCCCAGTCTGCAGTGCCATTCTTGTGTTACTTTATGGAGTCAGAGATTCCTCTGTCTGGGTAACAGTCACTTTCACCTTTGATCGCTTCATTACCATTTGTTGCCAGAAGTTAAAAATGAAATATTGTACTGAGAGAGTAGTAACTGTGGTTATAGAAACTACCTGCATTCTGAACTGCATCAGAAACACCCCATTTTATTTTGCGTATGAGCCTTCATTTATAACTAACAGTGTACCTTGGTATTGCCGCACCAAACCAATATATTATACGTCGCCCAGTTGGATTGCATTTCACTGGATAATACCAATTTTTAACCCCTGCCTCCCATTCATTCTGATTTTATTGCTCAATGTCTTCACTGTCAGGCACATTCTTTTGGTAAGTAGAACCCGCTGGAGACTTCAGACACGAAACAATACAGAGAATGACAGCGACCCAGAGATGAAAAAACCGGAAGAAGTCCATTGCTTTACTCTTTGCCATCTCAGGCAATTTCCTCCTGTCATATTTATTGGTTTTCCTGACATTCCTCCATGTTCAATTTCCGAACCTCAGCTATTTCATAGGTTCAAATTACAATGAATCAAATTTCATTCTGTTAGAAGGTGGTTTTATGCTTCAGCTTTTGAGTTCCTGCATTAACCCATTTATTTATGCAGGCACCCAAAGTGAATTCAGGATGGAGTTAAAGAAACTTTTGAAATTTCCCATAACACAATTATTTAAATGTTCTCAAAATGATCAAATTAAAATCATGAAAAAAATGCAATTTGAGTTAAACATAATAGACTATTTACAGCTTTATATGTTCATTTACATATATCACCTTGAATAGGCTGTGCTCGTGAATTC
>NW_025157114.1:0-1472 GCF_004010195.1 Chiloscyllium plagiosum
CAGGTGAATTAAACATTTCCATTAAGATCAGTTCCATGCTTTTGCGGAATGTATCAGATTGGAAGCAAGACCCGGGGAGACAGACGCTCAGCAGAATGAGAGTTTGAAAATGGAAGTATTTCCACATCAGTAACCAGGTTAGATCACTGAGTGCAGGGCTGATGGGTGAATAGGTCTCAGTGAGAATTGGGGAACAGACAGCAGAATTGCATTGCAGCTATTGCAGCTCGAAACTGCTGGACCACAGCAACAGGAGAAGCAGACCTGTATTCAACCACAACCTGAAACTTTTTGCCAGGATAACACTTCAGTCTGTCATTGCCATCAACACCATCTATGGTTCAGTGACGAGCGTGGGTGAACATGCCAGAACTTTAACCTGATGCTAACTCATGAAAGCTACCAGACTTGACCAACAGATCTGAACGAAGCCCTGCAGTCCTGTGACGTTCAGTTATAAAATAGTGATGGACAATTAAACGAATGACTGGAGGCATGGTCTCCACAAACATCCCCATCTGAAATAATGGAACATATCTGCACATCAGTGTAAAAGATAAGGATTTTTCATCTGCACCATCCTCTGCCAGAAGTATTTAGTCGATGATGCACCTCACTCTCATCATGATGCCCACAGAATCACAGATGTCAGTCTTCAACCAATTTCAATTGCTGCACGTGACATGAAGAAACAGCTGAACACAGTGGATATGACACAAGCAATGGGCCCTGACCCCATTCCTGCAATCGGACTGAAGACTTGTGCTGCACAACAAGCCGTGTCCCTGGGGAAGCTGTTTCATTCCAGCTCCAACTCCGACATCTGGTTGGCAACGTGGAAAATTACTCAGCTATGTCCCGTTCCCGAAGAGGGGAATAATTACAATCTGACCAATTACCACCCCCTCAGTCCCATCACGACAGTCAAATCGTGGGAGTTCTTTTTGACAGAGCTGTCAAACAGCACAGAAATAACCAGCTCAGTGTGGTTTCCAATAGGCCCCCATGTGGAGATGTTGCTGTTGTGGAAATATCACTGGATTACTAATACAGACCAGGCTAATGCTCTGGCAGCGGGTGGATGTTAAAAGCAATTAATAAAATATCGTGATCTAAAATCTGGGATCAGTAACAGTGACCTTGGAGCCAATATCGATTGTAAACAGAATTTCCTTCTCCAATGTACTTTAGGAAGTGAATCTCCCGTGATTTCCTGGGCTGGCCTAAAACTGACTCCAAAGACCCTGACATGTGATAAACATTTCAATGGTCTCTGAAACGGTCAATCAAGGCACTCATTTGAATCTAACTACTCCGAGGTCTGAAAGGATGAAACCGGACAGAAGATCCGGCCTCAGCATCATTATCGGAAAAGGGAATGGGAACAGAGTCCTGTCGACACTGCAGAGACCTCCTTCCTAACATCTGAGAGCTTGTGGCAACATTTACAGAGCTTTCCCACAGACTGTACA
>NW_025157115.1:0-1472 GCF_004010195.1 Chiloscyllium plagiosum
ACAGTCTATATCTTCCATATCCTTTTCCACAGTCAATACTGATGCATTTAGTATCACCCCCATTTTCTTCAGCTCCACACAAAGGCCGCTTGCTGATTTTGAGGGGCCCTATTCTCTCCCTAGTTATCCTTTTGTCCTTAATATATTTGTAAAACCCCTTTGCATTCTCCTTCGTTATATTTGCAAAAGCTATCTCATGTCCCCTTTTTGTCCTCCTGATTTCCCTCTTAATTATGCTCCTACTCCCTTTATACTTTTCTAAGGATTCACTCGATCTATCCTGTCGACACCTGACATATGCTTCCTTCTTTTTAACTAAACCATCAATTTCTTTAGTTATCCAGCATTCCAAATATCTACCAGCCATTCCTTTCACCTTGACAGGAATATACTTTCTCTGGATCGTTGTTGTCTCATTTCTGAAGGCTTCCCATTTTCCAGCCATCCCTTTACCTGCGAAAATCTGCCTGTAATCAGCTTTCGAAAGTTCTTGCGTAATACCGTCAAAATTGGCCTTTCTCCAATTTAGAACTTCAACTTGTAGATCTGGTCTATCCTTTTCCATCACTATTTTAAAACGAATAGAATTATGGTCGCTGGCCCCAAAGTTCTCTCCCACTGACACCTCAGTCACCTGCTCTGCCTTATTTCCAAAGAGTAGGTCAAGTTTTGCACCTTATCTAGTAGGTACATCCACATATTGAATCTGAAAATTGTCTCGTACGCACTTAAGAAATTCCTCTCCATCTGAACCTTTAACACATTGGAAGTCCCAGTATATGTTTGGTAAGTTAAAAATCCCGTACCATACCTCCCCTATTATTCTTATAGATAGCTGAGATCTCCTCACAAATTTGTTTCTCAATTTCCCTCCGACTATTGGTGGGGGCGGGGGGGGTCTATAATACAATCCTAATAAGCTGATAATCTCTTTCTTATTTCTCAGTTCCACCCAAATAATGTTCCTGGATGTATTTCAGGGAATATCGTCCCTTGGCACAGCTATAATGCTATCCCTTGTCAAAAATGCCACTCCCCCTTCTCTCTTGCCTCTCTTTTTATCCTTCCTGGAACATCAATCTGCCAGTCCTGCCCATCCCTGAGCCATGTTTCTGGAATTGCTATGATATCCCAGTCCCATGTTCCTAACCATGCCCTGAGTTCATCTGCCTTCCCTGTTAGGCCCCTTGCATTGAAATAAATGCAGTTTAATTTATTAGTCCTACCTTGTCCCTGCCTGCCCTGACTATTT
The DNA here is from genome assembly GCF_004010195.1 of Chiloscyllium plagiosum. Lineage (NCBI taxonomy): Eukaryota > Metazoa > Chordata > Chondrichthyes > Orectolobiformes > Hemiscylliidae > Chiloscyllium > Chiloscyllium plagiosum. The sequence goes on from NW_025157115.1 coordinate 1,253, forward strand.
GACTCGATTCTTTTCTTCACTGTACCAGTCTCAGATTGATCTCTTTCCTCACTAGTTCTGTGGGTCCCACCCCCACTCCCCCATCTTACAAGTTTAAATCCTCCCGAGCAGTTCGAGCAAATCTCCCTGCTGTATATTAGTCCCCTTCCAATTTAGGTGCAATCCATCCTTTTGTACAGGTCACTTGTACCCCAGAAGAGATTCCAATGATCCAAAATTG
>NW_025157116.1:0-1472 GCF_004010195.1 Chiloscyllium plagiosum
ACTCTCATGATAACCCCCAATAGGTTCATTGTGAGGGATTCAGTGTTATTAACACCCTTCGATGTCAAGGGGCAGTGGTTAGATTGTCTCTTGCTGGAGATGGTCATTGCCTGGAATTAAAAATAAACTTATTAAAACAGTAAAGATTGACCAGGTGAACACTCTGGGGTTGAGGTGTTGGTAGATGAAGAAAATTCCTTCTGTCTGCACACACATTCATGCCATTAGGGAAGTGCTTGCATTTTGGCTTCCACACCTGACCTCAGTGAGGGATGTATTGTCCCCTCATCCTAAATTGTTTTAAGAGGGGTTTTGAAGACCACAGGCTTCCTCTATGGATTATGTGAAGGTTTGCAATTTGGAAATCCTGCATTCATATAAATTTCTCCCAGCAAAACTGCTCTTCTCCAGAGAGAGAAAAGAAAGCAGGGACTGGGAAATCCCAGACACTTGCACTTCCTCAAACTTCTACATTCTGAAATTCCTGATGCAGATGGTGGCAATGAACACTGGAACAGAGTGACGGATTCCAATCAGATTCACAGGGAATCTGAAACCTGCCCTTGCTGTAATTTCATGCGCCATGCTCTAACCTTGACGAACCATCATCTGTCTCCTGTATGCTGAGTTTTGGGGTGGATCAATTGTACCTGGCAATACTGCGCCAATTGTCTTGCCATATATTTGCAGTCCTATGGAAATTACTGTCCCTGCTCTGAATGTAAAAGGCAGAACAAAGTTGCATTTACATAGCCCCAAATGCAGGCACGTTATTGCCAGAGGAATGTAAAATGTAGCTGGAGCTCCCATGATTGTCTATGGAATGGTTGCTCCTGACATTCAGGCTGATGATTAGGCCACTGTTCCCCTTTAAAATCTCAAACATGGTTTCAGTAAGGAAGTGGCCAATTTAAGGATAAGACCTCCTGGGGAGATAGAGGAAGCAGATAGCATTGCTTTATTCAAATGCAAATTTGACTTCTATTTTTAAAAAAATAACATATTGGGTAATAAGAAGTTTCAAATGCTTATGGGAGTATTATCCTTTCACACCTGAGAGCTTGAATATAAAGTGTTTTTGATACACAGAACCTTAATTTAAACTCACCTTTAAAATTATCTTCAACACTGGACAGCATACCTTAGGAAAAGTATAAGGGAATTAGAACGAATGCAGTTTAGATTCACCAGAATGATATGAAGCAAATGGGAATATGAGCACAAAAGTTTTGGGTGTTGGTGGGAGGGAGGTGCAGGAATCAAATTTGAGGAGGTGTGGTCAATCAGAGAGTAAAGTCAAAGCCAAAAAGGAAAGTATTAAGACAGGAAATGATCAACAGACCACAATAAGAATGAAATGTCTAAGTGTTCAAGTCAAAGAGTCAACCAAAAGGTAAGACGAGAATTTCTGAAGAGAATAAAATGATAAAACTAAAGGCAGAATAGAAAAGAATGACGTTGGTTCAGGAAAT
>NW_025157117.1:0-1472 GCF_004010195.1 Chiloscyllium plagiosum
CATTGGACGGGAGTCTGAGGGATAGGATTTACACCTATTTCGAAAGACAAGGAATGATTAGGGATAGTCAATATGGATTTGTGTGATGGAAATCATGTCTAATTCATGTGATTGAGTATTATGAAGAGGTGACAAAGAAGATTGAATAAGACACTGTGGTACTTATTGTTTACACAGCCTTCAGCAAGGCATTTAACAAGGTTCCACATCGTAGACAGATTACTAAAACTAGGTTATATGTAATCTAGGAAGAACTAACCAATTGGATACAAAATTGGATTGAAGGTCATGGATTGTTTTCCAGACTGAAGACCTGTTGCCAGCGGCGTGCTGAAAGAATCAGTGCTGAGCTCACTGCTTTTCATCACGGCTATAAAAAGCTTTGAAGTGCTTTTCGGAGGCTTGGTCAGTAACTTTACAGATAACATCACCAAAGTGGTGCAGTGGACAGAAAAAGAAAAATATCTCAGAATATAACAGGAGGCTTGACCATCAATGACCCAAGGACTGGCAGATGGAGTTTAATTTAGATATTTGTGAGGTTTTGCATTTTGGTAAGTTAAAGCAGGATAGTGCCCTGGGGAATGTTGCTTAACAAAGAGAATTACGGGTGAAAATTCATAGTTCCTTGTAAGTGGAGTTTAGGTCGGTAGAGTGGTGAGGGACGTGGTTGACATGCTGGCCTTAATCGGTCAGAGCATTGAGTATAGGAGTTACGGGTAGCGTGTTGCGCTTGTACAGGACGTAGATGAGGCCACTTTAAGAATATTGCGTACATGTCAGTTGAATCTGCTAAAGGATGGATATTGTTAAGGTTGAAAGGGCGCAGAAAAGATTTACAAGGATTTTCTGGAACCTGAGGGATTGAGCTACAGGGAGATGATGAACAAGTTGAGGCTTTTTCCCCTGGACTGTCAGAGTTTGAATGGTGCCATGACAGAGGTTTAATAAAGTCCTGAGGGGCATGGATAGTCTAAATGGGCAAGGTGTTTTTCCCAGTGTAGGGGCGTCCAGAACTAGACGGCATAGTGTGAATGTGACAGGTCAAAGACTAAGAAGGGACCTGAAGGGAAACTTTTTCACACAGAGGCTCGTGGGTGTACTGTCAGAGGAAGTGGTGAAAGCGGGTACAATTACACTTTTAAAATGTAACTGGATAGGTACATAAATAGGAATGGATCATGCGATGTGGGCCAAATGCTGGCAAGTGGGTCGAGATCTGATTAAGATGCCAGATTGGCCTGGACAACTTGGACAAAAGGATCTGTTTCCACGCAGTATGACTCTCTTATTCTCACAACAGGATGAGGGAAATTTCAAAAAGTGCCATTCGAATTGGAATTCTCTTCCCCAGAGGTTTGTGGTGCCTCTTTGATTACAAGTATACACAGCTGAGTTAGTTAAAGATTTGACAGAGAAGTGTTTCATGGATAATGGGGCACAGACAGGAAATGAGACTGAGACCACAATCT
>NW_025157118.1:0-1472 GCF_004010195.1 Chiloscyllium plagiosum
GGTGTCATCATCTCATGGATTAGACTGTTGTTAATTGTTTGAGCTGTGCCTGTGTTAGTGAGATCATGCCTTACAAAGGAGATCATACCTGTTCACAGTGGCCCAAATACTCTCTCATAATGGCCCGACTAATACAGGAAGACGGCTTTACTTATGCACTTGAATCATATTACAATGACGGGCAACATACCATACAAGATGTTCAATACTTAACACCCTGGGAGGTGCTATTTTTGGTGACTCATGATCAAGGACATTCAGGTCCTTTTGAAAAACAACACTTCTCAACCTTGTACCATTTAAACAATACAAAATGAGATGCATGCTGTTTATTTCTCACATCCAAATCATTTCCATGCCTTGCAAATTATTGTGATTCAAACACTGAAACATGTGATATTCCATGAGTAACTGCCTTCGGTCCATAAAAGTACAAGAAGCTCAATATTGCTTCCACTGACCAATTCTCAATCCATGTGGTATATCCAGTTGCCCCCGTCCGCATCTTTTCAATGTACTCCAACTTCCTTTGTTCACTTGTTAGCAACAATGTAAAAAACATTCTGCAAATTCAAATACACCTCTCCCACTTGTTCTCTTTTGTGGATGCATCAACTAACACAAACTTCACAGGTTTCTCAACGATGGTTTCCGGATTCTAAATCTAAGCTGACTCTGCCAAGTTACACCGTGATTTCCCAAGTGTCGAGTTATAAAATTTCTCACAGTAGGTTCTAATATTTTCCTCAGTCTCACAGTAGGTTCTAATATTTTCCTCAGGCGTGACATCAACGTACCCGTTTATTATTTTTTTTTGTTTCCCCTCCCACTCCAGTTTTACATATTTAGGATTACAATAGCCACTTTCCAGTCTGCAGGAACCCGAATTTCCAGAATCTAAATAGTTTTGAAGGGTAATCAATATTTTGTTCTTGTCATTACAACATTTAAAAGACATTTGGATAAGTACATGAATAGGAAAGGTTGGGGGGATAGGGGCCAAGTGCGGGCAGGTGGGACTAAGTTAGTTTGGAATTGGAATATTCAGCATGGACTGGTTGGAGCGAAGGGTCTGTTTCTGTCCTGTATGACTCTATAACTCTTTCACTAGCTGTAATGCCACTTCCCTGAAAACACTGTGATGGAACTCATTTAGTGCAGTAACTTGCCAACCTTTAATTTAATTAGTTTTTTGACTAAGTTATCTTTATTAAATCTAATCAAGCACAGTTTCTTATTTTCTCCAGTCAGTCTGTCCCATTGTATTTCTGGAAGATTTTCGGTACCTTCCATTGTGGAGACAGTGCAAAGGTATTACCTCAGCAGGAGGCAGAGATGGATTCCTTCACTGTGTGAATGCATCGGAGCACTGCAATTGGGAGATGATGGACGTGACACCCACTCCTGCTGAGAAATTTCTAGAATCAAAACAGTTCAATAAACTGTCACTTCCTGGTCACTGACAGCATAGT
>NW_025157119.1:0-1472 GCF_004010195.1 Chiloscyllium plagiosum
ATAGAGTTTACTGAGCTTCTAATGGACATTAAATCTAAGGGTAGGGCATCCACCCAGCTTAACTTTGTTTGTGCACACACTTTTCCTATTTTTCCTTTTATGGACTGATTCATTCTTTCCACTTTCCCCTGTGACTGAGGATGGTATACTGTTCCAAACGCATGTTTCAGTCCTAAAGCTGCTTCAACTTCTTGCAGGTCTTTATTCTTGAAGTGTGTGCCATTATCTGACCTGACTTTCTTTGGAAACCCATGTGTTGGAATATATTGGTTTATCAAGAATTTGATCACTGTCTTTGCATCTTCCTTTTTCGCAGGTATTGCTTCTGGCCAACCAGTGTATGCATCCACTGCTACCAGAAGGTACCGATATCCATTTACTCTCTCTATCATATCAGTGTAGTCAATCACTATTTCCTGACCTGGCATTCTTGGAAGAGGGAATTTTCCCTCGTGTGGTTTCACTGTTGGTCTCACATTGTATTCTGTACACGTTCTACATTCCCTAATATAATTTTCAATCAATGCTGGCAAGAACGGATGCCACCAATGTGTCAGATACCTCTGCATTTGTGTTTTTCCACAATGTGTGAGCCCATGTGCCTCCTGAAGCATAGAAGCTATCAAACCTGGGGGTAGCACTGGTCTACCATCCGGTGACCTCCAAATCCCTTCTGACTCTGTGGCCCCTCTCTCTCTCCATACTGTCAGTTCATGAGGAGAGGCTTTCTGCTGCTCTTTTATTAACACATTCGCATCGCAAGCGGGCAGCAGGTCATACACTGTTCTCTCTGTTTGCATCATTATATACTGTGGTGTATACCCTGCTGCTTTCTTTGCTGCTGAGTCTGCTTCCTGATTACCCTTCGCTACTACTGTATCTGCTTTATCATATCCTCTACACTTGACCACTGCCACTTCTGCAGGTTTCATCAGGGCCTCCACTAACCTTTTCATATCTTTTTCATGTTTAATTGGGGTTTTTGCTGCTTTTAAGAATCCTCCATTGACTAAGTTCTACTTGTATAGCCCCTGCCACATATGCAGAGTCGGTATAGATATTTACTCTTTTTCCCTCTGACCATTCTAACGCAGCTATCATTGCCTGTAGTTCAGCCAACTGAGCTGATTCTTTACCTGTCACTTTTCCTGTCAACACTTCCTCAAATCCCTCACTTGTCTGTCGCACCACTGCATAGGCTGCTTTAAGTCCTTCAGTTGGATGTCTGTAACAGCAACCATCTGTGAACAGCACTTCTTCTGGGTCTACTCATGTAATTGCCTGTAAATCTGCCCTTACTTTGGTATCTCTCTGTACCCTTTCCCCTCAGATGTGTGGCTCTCCTTCTCCCATATTATCAGCCATGTTAATTCCTTCATGTGTAAAAATTATATGTGGTGCATTCAAGATTTTCTCTAACCTAGTTTGCTGCAATGACTTCATTGTAAAGGCTGTTGAGTTCACATAGGCCA
>NW_025157120.1:0-1473 GCF_004010195.1 Chiloscyllium plagiosum
TAATTTTATAAATCATGATTGACTGTAATACTGTCCTTTCATTGAGGAGAAAGAGAGGTCTGCAGATGCTGGAGATCAGAGCTGAAAATGTGTTGCTGGAAAAGCGCAGCAGGTCAGGCAGCATCCAGGGAACAGGAGAATCGACCGTTTCGGGCATAAGCCCTTCTTCAGGAATTGACCTTTCATTGAACCTACTATCACTGTCACTGTTATTGTTCCTGCCGAGACTCTAAATCGAGATGTTCACTTTACAAATCACGACTAACTGCAGCAATGTACTTGTTAATTCACTCTCTCCCTCCTTGCTTCTGGCAGTGTTACTCATGGGTGTCTATGTTGACCTGTCTACTTTCAACTGTGAAACATTATTCATTTTATCACTGCCTTTGTTGTTTAAATATTGAAAGCATTGAGGTCACTGTGTTCAGTTCTGGTTACAGATTGCATGTCGTCCCTCTGACTACATCCCATCCCCGGCCAATACTGAGGCTGAAATACACTGGCATAGTCTACACAGTCCAGCTTACTGAGCAATACACTGGCACTGTCTGCACAGCTCTCCATGCTGGTCAGATAGTCCACCTTACTGAGCAATACACTGGCACGGTCTGTACAGCTCCCTATGCTAGATACATAGTTCAGCTTACTGAGCAATACACTGGCACTGTCTGCACAGCTCTCCATGCTGGGCAGATAAATCATTTTACTAAACAATACATTGGCATAGTCTGCAAAGCTCCCCAGTTAGTCCCATTGCCCTGACTTTATTCCCCATATTTCACCAAAATGGCCTATTTCTATCTTAATTATCTGTTTCTATCTTTAATGCGAATTGTTCTGTCCTTCCGGACCTTTCCCTGGCCTTGAGTTTTGGCTCCCTAATGTATCGAGTGCTGACATTGTGAAACTCAGAAACAATGCAATGGTGTGAGTGGGCTGTTGTTCTCTTCCCCGTGTGTCCCATGTTCCATGTTATAAATGCAATCCTGCAGTGCTCTTGCACTACTCCCACACACATGGAAGAAAGAAAAAAAGCTGACAGTTTAATGATCCATGTTGGACAGGAGGGATTCAGCAGTTTTGACTCACGTCTTTGAAACGTAGTCTGTGCCTGTCCACTGAACACCTGTGTTTGTCCCTCTCAGCTGATAATGTGGTCAGTAATACGAGGAAGCCCCTCAAGCATTATTATAAAGGGGCAGGCATCGAAATTGCGACGGAGGCTGAGCAAAATATGAGCGGCTTGGATATAGTAAATAGACAAAGTATTTTCGCTGGGGTCGGGGAGTCCAGACATAGAGGGCATAGGTTTACGGTGAAAGGGGAAAGAGACCTAAGGGGCAACTTTTTCACACAGTGTAGTACGTGTATGGAATGAGCTGCCAGCGGAACTGGTGGAGGCTGGTACAATTGCAACATTAAAGAGGCATTTGGATAGCTATGTGAATTGGAAGAGTCTGGAGGGACATGGGC
>NW_025157121.1:0-1473 GCF_004010195.1 Chiloscyllium plagiosum
TTCCCCCCTATTGACCCTCCTCACCCGGCACCTTCACTTGCCACCCCAAGAGGTGTACAATCTGTGCTCACATCTCTCCGCTCATTCCCATCCAAGCCTTCGAAGGATATTTTCACATCCAGCAAAATTTTTCCTGCATATTCAAACATCTCATCTACTGTGTCCATTGCTCTCGATGTGGTCTCCTCTACCTCAGAGAGAAAGGACGCCAACTCGTGGAAAGTTTCAGGAAACATCTCTGGGACACTTGCACCCAACAACCCCACTTCAACTCTCCCTCCCACTCCGCCAAGGACATGCAAGTCCTTGGCCTCCTCTATCACCAACTCCAAGCCACCTGACGCCTGTAGGAAGAAAGCTTCATCTTCCACGTTGGGATGCTTCAACGCATGGCATCAACATCGACTTCATTGATTTCTAATCTCCCCTCCCCTCACCTTATCCCAGATCCCAACCCTCCAACGCAGTACTGCTCCCTTGACCTGTCCGACCTGTCCATCTTCCTTCCCACCTATCTGCTCCCTCTCTGCTCCGATCTATCACTATCAGCCCCCACCTGCATATAACTAACACCTTCCCAGCTACCTTCCCCCCACTGCCATCCTATTTATCTCTCAGTCCCCTTTCCCAATTCCCATAGTTTTGATGAAGGGCTTATGCCCGAAACGCTGACCCTACTGCTTCTCGGATGCTGCCTGACCGACTATGCTTTTTATCATATTTAAATTCCATCTGCTCCGTCTCAGCCCCTTGGCCCATCTGATTAAGATCCCGTTGTAATCTGGAGTAACCTTCTTCGCTCTCCACTATACCACCAATTTTGGTTTCATCTGCAACCTTAGCAATAATATATCCTATGTTCACATCCAAATCATGTATATAAATGAAAAAAAAAATAGTGGATCTAGCACCAATCCTTGTGGCACCCCGCTGGTCACAGGCCTCCAGGCTGAAAGGCAGCCCTCCACTACCACCCTCTGTCTCCACCTTTCGAGCCAGTTCTGTATCCAAATGGCCAGTTCTCCATGTGATCTAACCTTGCAAATCAGTCCTTATTGGATCATTCCAATTTGGGTTTGGGATTGTAGGCAGCAAGTAAGAGGTGTTTGTGTCTTTTGTTTTCGGAGTTGGATTCGGTTGGTTTAAACAGGGCTTGGTGCAGTAATGGATCTTTCAGTTACTAAGAGTTTTCTGGGGGTGGAGGAAGTGTCTTTGGGGGTTTTACTTCCTGACGGAGTGAGGTCATGTGGAAGAGCAGAGAGTGAAAACGGGAAAATAGAAAGACCTACTGGAAGTTTCTCCAGGAGATTGGACATACATTAACAGAAATATCCCACAATTGAGAAGGAGACCTTGAGGTTGGTGTTGGCATAACAACATTTCAACACTTACGTTGCCAGTAATGTGTCTGAGGCAATCATATATATTGATCATAATCCATTGAAGCTTTTGGAGCGTTGGGTAGGAAAATAT
>NW_025157122.1:0-1473 GCF_004010195.1 Chiloscyllium plagiosum
TTTGAGGAACCTTTCACAAGAGTCTTGATTGATTATGGAGGTCAGGATTCGAGTGGTGCTGGAAAAGCAGAGCAGGTCAGGCAGCATCCGAAGAGCAGGAAAATTGACGTTTCAGGCAAAAGCCCTTCGTCAGGAATTCCTGACAAAGAGCTTTTGCCTGAAACTTCGATTTTCCTGCTCAGATGCTGCCTGACCTGCTGTGCTTTTCCAGCACCATTCAAATCTTGACTCCAGTCTCCAGCATCTGCAGTCCTCACTTTTGCCTGATTGCATAGGCCCCCTGCCTCAAACAAAAAGTGGGAATTTATTAACGATATTGAATGTGTCAACTAGAGTTCCAGAGGCAATCCCATTAAGCAACATCACAACTAAAAGGATTGTAAATGAATTAATGTTTTTTTACTAGATATGGATTAACAATAGAGATCCAGTCAGAGCAGGGATCAAACTTTACACCCAAATTATTCAAGGAGTTTATGGATAACTTGGGAATAAAGCAATTCAAATCTGCGTAACATCCAGAATCACAGGGAGCGCTAGAGAGATAGCATCAAACATTAAAGACCATGTTGAAGGCGTATGGTCAGGATTATCCAGATGATTGGGATAAGGCAGTTCTGTTTGTACTTTTTGCGATCAGAAATGCACCGAATGAATCAGCCAAAAACAGTCCATTTGAATTAATTTTTGGGCATGAAGTAAGAGGAGCATTAAAATTGATTAAGGAGAAATTAATAAGTCAGAATTCAGAGATCACCCATTTTGATTATGTGTCAAATTTTAGAGAATGATTAAATAGAGCTGGAGAGTTGGCTAGACATCATTTAAAAGTATCACAGCATGCAATGAAACAGGAAGTGGATAAGAAATCACAAATTCGCAATTTTGCAATTGGTGATAAGGTATTGGTGTTACTTCCAGTGACAGGTGAGCCTTTAAAGGCAATGTTTAGTGGACCTCATCAAATCGAGAGGAAGTTGAGTGAGGTGAACTAATTGATAAAGGACTACAGACACGAAGAAATCTCAGAGTATGTCATAGAGTCACAGAGATGTACAGCATGGAAACAGACCCTTCGGTCCAACCCGTCCATGCTGACCAGATGTCCCAACCCTATCTAGTCCCACCTGCCAGCACCTGGCCCATATCCCTCCAAACCTTTCCTATTCATATACCCATCCAAAAGCCTCTTAAATGTTGCAATTGTACCAGCCTCCACCACTTCCTCTGGCAGCTCATTCCATACACGTACCACCCTTTGTGTGAAAAAGTTGCCCCTTAGGTCTCTTTTATATCTTTCCCCTCTCACCCTAAACCTATACCCTCTAGTTCTGGACTCTCCGATCCCAGGGAAAAGACTTTGTCTATTTATACTATCCTTGCCCCTCATAATTTTGTAAACCTCTATAAGGTCACCCCTTAGCCTCCCCGCTCCAGGGCAAACAGCCCCAGCCTGTTCAGCCTCTCTCTATA
>NW_025157123.1:0-1473 GCF_004010195.1 Chiloscyllium plagiosum
CTGTACTGGGAACGGGACAGGGTCTGTACTGGGAACGGGACAGAGTCTGTACTGGGAACGGGACAGGGTCTGGACTGGGAACGGGATAGAGTCAGTACTGGGAACGGGACAGAGCCTGTACTGGGAACGGGACAGAGTCTGTACTGGGAACGGGACAGGGTCTGGACTGGGAACGGGACAGAGTCTGTACTGGGAACGGGACAGAGCCTGTCCTGGGAACGGGACGAGTCTGTCCTGGGAACGGGACAGAGTCTGGACTGGAAACGGGACAGAGCCTGGACTGGGAACGGGACAGAGTCGGGACTGGGAACGGGATAGAGTCAGTACTGGGAACGGGACAGAGCCTGGACTGGGAACGGGACAGAGTCTGGACTGGGGAACGGGATAGAGTCAGTACTGGGAACGGGACAGAGTCTGGACTGGGAACGGGATAGAGTCTTCACTGGGAACGGATAGAGCCTGTACTGGGAACGGGACAGAGCCTGGACTGGGAACGGGACAGAGCCTGGACTGGGAACGGGACAGAGTCTTCACTGGGAACGGGATAGAGCCTGGACTGGGATCGGGACAGAGTCTGCACTGGGAACGGGACAGAGCCTGGACTGGGAACGGGACAGAGTCTTCACTGGGAAGGGGACAGAGCCTGGACTGGGAACGGGACAGAGTCTTCACTGGGAACGGGACAGAGTCTGTACTGGGAACGGGACAGAGTCTTCACTGGGAACGGGACAGAGTCTGTACTAGGAACGGGACAGAGTCTTCACTGGGAACGGGACAGAGCCTGTACTGGGAACGGGACAGAGTCTTCACTGGGAACGGGACAGAGTCTTCACTGGGAACGGGATAGAGCCTGTACTGGGAACGGGATAGAGCCTGTACTGAGAACGGGACAGAGTCTTCACTGGGAACGGGACAGAGTCTGTACTGGGAACGGGACAGAGTCTGTACTGGGAACGGGATAGAGTCTGTACTGGGAACAGGATAGAGTCAGTACTGAGAACGGGACAGAGCCTGTACTGGGAACGGGACAGAGTCTTCACTGGGAACGGGACAGAGCGTGGACTGGGAACAGGACAGAGCCTGCACTGGGAAGGGGACAGAGTCTACACTGGGAAGGGGACAGAGTCTTCACTGGGAACGGGATAGAGTCTTCACTGGGAACGGGATAGAGTCTGTACTGGGAAGGGGACAGAGTCTTCACTGGGAACGGGATAGAGTCTTCACTGGGAACGGGATAGAGTCTGGACTGGGAACGGGACAGAGTCTTCACTGGGAACGGGACAGAGTCTTCACTGGGAACGGGATAGAGTCTTCACTGGGAGCGGGACAGAGTCTGGCCTGGGAACGGGACAGAGTCTGGACTGGGAAGGGGATAGAGTTTGCACTGGGAATGGGATTGAGTCTGGACTGGGAGCGAGGTAGAGTCTGGATTGGGAACATGTTAAAATCAGGATAGTGGGAAAAAGAGAGTGT
>NW_025157124.1:0-1473 GCF_004010195.1 Chiloscyllium plagiosum
AGATTAATACAGGGGTTAGGGTTTCTAACACAATGTCTCAGGGTGTGGGAGAGGCTGAGTCAATCCAGGGGTTAGGGTCTGGAAAAACAGTGCTTGAGAGAGTGGGATAGGCTGGTTTAATCCAGGGGTTAGAGTCTGGAACACAGTGCCTGAGATTGTGGGATAAACCGGAATAATCCAGGGGTTAGGGTCTGGAACAAAGTGCCTGAGGGTGTGGGATAGGCCAGTTTAATTCAGGGGTTAGGGTCTGGAACACAGTGTCTGAGAGAGTGGGATAGGCCGGATTAATCCACGGGTTAGGTTCTGGAACACAGTGCCTGAGAGTTGGGATAGGCCGGATTATTCCACAGGTTAGGGTCTCGAACACAGTGCCTGAGAGTTGGGATAGGCCGGACTATTCCACAGGTTAGGGAGCTTTAATGCCTGAGAGCGTGGTATAGGCCGGATTAATCCAGGGGTTAGGGTGTGGAACACAGTGCCTGAGAGTGTGGGTTAGGCTGGGTCAATCCTGGGGTTAGGGTCTGGAACAAAGTGCCTGAGGCTGTGAGGGTGGCCGGGAAGGTGCAGTGGTTAGGATCTGGAACTCAGTAGCTGAGAGTGTGGGGAGGCTGGGTCAATCCAGGAGTTAGGGTCTGTAATAAAGTGTCTGACAGTGTTGTGTAGGCCTATTAATCCAGGGGTTAGGGTCTGGAACACACTGCTAGAGAGTGTGGGGTAGGTCAGATTAATCCACAGGTTAGGTTCTGGAACACAGTGCCTGAGAGTGTGAGGTAGGCCTGGTCAATCCAGGAGTTAGGGTCTGGAACACAGTGTCTGAGAGTGTGGGATAGGCCGGGACAATCCAGGGGTTAATGTCTGGAACACAGTGCCAGAGAGAGTGGGGTAGCCCAGATTATTCCAGGGGTTAGGATCTGGAACACAGTGCCTGAGATTGTGGGGTAAACCAGATTAATCCAGGAGTTAGGGTTTGGAACACAGTGCCTGAGATTGTGGGTTAGTCCAGTTTAATGCAGGGGTCCGGTCTGGAACACAGTGCTTGAGAGTGTTGGATAGGGCGGATTATTCCACGGGCTAGGGTCTCGAACACAGTGCCAGAGAGTGTGGGATAGGCCGGATTTATCCAGGTGTTAGGGTCTGGAACACAGTGTCTGAGAGTGTGTGATCGGCCAGATTAATCCAGGGGTAAGATTCTGGAACACTGTCTGAGAGTGTGTGGGAGGCGGAGTCTATCCAGGGGTTAGGGTCTGGAACACAGTGTCTGAGAGTGTGGAATTGGCCTGGTCAATCCAGGGATTGGGGTCTGGAAGACAGTGCCTGAGAATGTGTGATAGGCCGGATTACTCCAGGGGTTAGGGTCTGGTAGACTGTGCCTGAGAGTGTGGGGTAGGCAGGGTCAATCCAGGGGTTAGGGTCAAGAACAAAGTGCCTGAGAGCGTGGGTTAGGCCGGATTAATCCAGGGGTTAGGGTCTGGA
>NW_025157125.1:0-1473 GCF_004010195.1 Chiloscyllium plagiosum
GATAAAGATGCAGAAAAGAAAGGCAATGAAACTGGTAAGGAAATCAAAAACAAAACATACATGCTAACATGCAGGAACAAAAAGACTGCAGCAATCTAAGATCTATATTTCAAAGGAAACAAAATAAAAGCAAGGTCAAATGTGGAAATTTGTAATCGGGAGAGGATTGCTTATTGTGGAGAACAGGGAAATGGCCAAGAAACTAACGAATTTTTTTTGAATCTATCTTCATGGAGGAAGATCCATAAAATTACGCAATAATACCAAGTGATCATATCGGACTTCTAGAGCAAAATCAATTCATATCAGTAACAAGGTAGTACTTGAACATGTTGCTGGATTGAGCATTTCTAAGTCTGAGGAAACAGATGTACTTCCTATCAAAAAGTCACAAATAAGTCACCAATAGACGTATTAATTGCGCTGTCGATGACTGTGTTTAGCTCCTCTAAGTTTTCATTGTTAACAAGTTCCCTTTCCTTGGTGAAAACCGAAGCAAGAAATCTCATTTAGGGCTTCCTCTACCTACTCAGATTCCATTCACAAATTCCCTCCGCTATCCCTGATCGGCCCTAACGTCTCCCTGATCATTTTCGTATGTCTCACGTATGAGTAAAACGCCTTTAGGTTCTCCCTAATCCTTCTTGCCAAGCCTTTTTCGTGCCCCCTCCTGACTCTTCTCAGTCCATCTGAGCTCCTTTCTAGCAAGCCTGTAATCCTCTAAAGCTGTGCTAGTTCCTTGCTTCCTCCACCATATGTAAGCTGCCTTCTTCCTTTTGACGAGAACTTCCTCTGTTCTCATCGTTCAAGGCACCTTAATCTTACCCCTTCTTACCTGTCTCAGAGGAACAAATTTGTGCATCACTCGCAACATCTGCTCCATAAACAGTCTCCACATCTCTGCTGTGCCCTTTCTGTGGAACAATTGCTCCCAGTCTGTACTTCCCAACTCCTGTCTGGTAGCATTATAATTTCCTTTTCCCCAATTAAATATTTTCCCTCGTTATTGCTCCTTTCACTCTCCAAGGCTATGGTAAATGTGAGGCAGTTATGATCATTGTGACCAAAGTGCTCTTCCACTGTGAGATCTGACACCTGTCCTGGCTCGTTGCCGAGCACCATATCCAAAATGGCATTTCCCCTCGTCGGTCTGTCGACATACTGAGTAAGGCAACCCTCCTGAACACACCGGACGAACCATCTACACTTAGGAGGTTCCAGTCGATATTGGGAAAATCGAAATCACCCATAACAACAACCCTGCTACTTTTGCATTTTTCCAGAATCTGCCCGCCTATGAGATCTTCAATCTCTCTACTCCAATAGGTGGTCTGTAGAAGAACTACCATCAGTGAACATATTGATGCCAGTGTCTGCGATAGGGGCATGGGAAAGATCTGGATGAATTTGGATGTCCTCATTGATGAGGAGAATTCAGTTATGATCTGGAGTTGATAAGGGTAATGGGGGATG
>NW_025157126.1:0-507 GCF_004010195.1 Chiloscyllium plagiosum
CAATACCCCAGATAAAGCTCCCTCAATACCTCAAAAATTGCTCGCTCATGACCTCAGATAGTTTTCCCTCAGTACCACAGAAAGTGCATCCTCAATACATCAGAAATTGCTCACTGAGTACATCAGTAAGTGCTCCCTCAATACCTCAGAAAGTGCTTCCTCAATTCCTCAGAAAGTGCTCGCTCAATACCTCAGAAAGTGCTCCCTCAATTCCTCAAATAGTTCTCCCTCTTTACCTCAGAGAGTGCTCCCGCAATGCCTCAGATAGTGCTCCCTCAATACCACAGAAAGTGCTTCGTCAATACCTCAGATAGTTCTCCCTCAGTACCTCAGATAGTATTCCCTCAGTACAACAGAAAGTGCTTCCAAAATACCTCAGAAAGTGCTCCATCAATATCTCAGATAGTTCTCCTCAGTACCTCAGAGAGTGCTCCCTGAATACCTCAGAAAGTGCTCCCTCAGTACCTCAGATACTTCTCCCTCAGTACCTCAGAAAGTGCTTCCTCA
>NW_025157126.1:524-1473 GCF_004010195.1 Chiloscyllium plagiosum
CCTCAGAAAGTGCTCCCTCAATACCTCAGAAAGTGCTCCCTCAATTCCTCAGATAGTTCTCCCTCAGCACCTCAGAGTGTGCTCCCTGAATACCTCAGAAAGTGCTTCCTCAGTACCTCAGACAGTTCTCCCTCAGTACCTCAGAAAGTTCTCCCCCACTACCTCAGAAAGTGCTCCATCAATACCTCAGATAGTGACCCCTCAATACATCTGAATGTGCTCCATAAATACCTCAGATCGTTCTCCTTCTATCACTCATTTACTGCTCCCTCAATACCTCTAAAATTGCACCCTCAATACCTCAGATAGTTCTCCCTCAATGCCTCAGATAGTGCTCCCTCAATACCTCAGATAGTGCCCCCCAATACCTCAGATACTTCTCCCTCAATACCTATGAAAGTGCTCCCGCAGTACCTCAAAAAGTGATCCCTCATACCTCAGAAAGTGTTCCTTCAGTACCTCAGATAGTACTCCCTCAGTACATCAGATAGTGCTTCCTCAGTACATCAGAAAGTGCTCCCTCAATATCTCAGAAAGTGCTCCCTCAGTACCTCAGTTAGTTCTCCCTCAGTACCTCAGATAGTTCTCCATCAGTACCTCAGAAAGTGCTCCCTCAACACCTCAGATAGTGCTCCCTCAATGCCTCAGATAGTGCTCCCTCAATACCTCAGAAAGTGTTCCCTCAGTACCTCAGACTGTTCTTCCTCAGTACCTCAAATAAATCTCCCTCAGTACCTCAGAACGTGCTCCCTCAAAACCTCAGATTGTGCTCCATCAAAACCTCAGATCGTTCTCCCTCAATATCTCAGAGAGTGCTTCCTAAATACCTCAGAAAGTGCTTCATCAATACCTCGGAAAGTGCTCCCTCAATACCTCAGAAAGTGCTCCCTCAATACTCTGAAAATGCTACCTCAACAACTCAGATAGTGTTCCCTCAATACCTCAGAAA
>NW_025157127.1:0-1473 GCF_004010195.1 Chiloscyllium plagiosum
TCTTCACCCTAATAAAACAGCCTCATGTCCCTCAGCCTTTACTCGTAAGACCTTCCCTCCATAACAGACAACATCCTAGTAAATCTCCTCTTCACCTTTTCCAAAGGTTCCACATCCTTCTGATAATGCGGTGACCAGAACTGTACACAATACTCAAAGTGCGGCCGCACCAGAGTTTGTACAGCTGCAGCATAACTTCATGGTTCCACACCTCTGTCCCTCCATTAATAAAAGCTAAACCACTGTAAGCATTTTTAACAACCCTGTCAACCTGGGTGGTAACTTTCAAGGATCTGTGTACATGGACACCCAGATCTCTCTGCTCATCTACACTACCAAGAATCTTACCAAGAATCTTACCATTACAGTACTTTGAATTCCGGTTACTCCGACCAAAGTGAATCACCTCACACTTGTCAGCATGAAACTCCATTTGCCACCTCTCATCGCAGTTCTGCAGCTTATCTATACCTTTACATAACCTACAACATCCTTCGTCGCTATCCACAACTCCACCGACCTTAGTGTCGTCTGCAAATTAAGTAACCCACCCTTCTACGCCCTCATCCAGGTCGTTTATAAAAAGGATGAACAGCAGTGGACCCACACCGATCCTTGCGGTACACCAGATTTAAATGGACTCCTGGATGAGTATTTCCCATCAACCCATCCGATTCTTTCAGCAAGCCAATTACTGATCCAACCTGCTATATATCCCACAATCCCATTCCTCCGCATTATGTACAACACCCTACTGTGAGGAACCTTATTGAACGCCTTGCTGAAATCCATATACACCACATCAACCGGTTTACTCTCATGCACCTGTTTGGCAACCTTCTCAAAGAACGCAATAAAGTTTGTGAGGCACTACCTACCCTTCTCAAAACCATGCTGACTATCCCGAATCAAATTATTATTTTCTAGATGATTATAAATCCGATCTTTTATAACCTTTTCCAACGCTTTACCAACAACGGAAGAAAGGCTCACTGATCTATAATTACCAGGCTCTTCTCTAACCCCCCTTTTGAGCAGGTCAACCACATTTCCTATCTGCCAGTCTTCTAGCACTATTCCTGTAGACTATGACTGTTTAAAGATGAATGCCAAGGCTCGGCAATCTCCTCCCTGGCTTCCCAGAGGACCTAGAATAAATTCCATCCCGCCCAGGGGACTTATCTATTTTCACACTCTGCAGGATTTCTAATACTTCTCCCTTGTAAACTTCAATCCCACCTAGCCCAGTAGCCTGTATCTAAGTATTCTCCGCGACAACAGTGTCTTTTTCTAGAGTGATGCTGTCGAAAAATATTCATTTAGTGCTTCCCCTATCTCCTCCGACTCCCCAGACAACTTCCCAATACTATCCTTGATTGGCCCTAATCTTACTGTCGTCATTCCTTAAATGGCTATAGAAAGCCTGAGGGTTTACCCTGGTCCTATCCGCCAACAACTTCTCATGTCTCCTCC
>NW_025157128.1:0-1473 GCF_004010195.1 Chiloscyllium plagiosum
AAGTCAAGAAGGATTGGACGATGGCGTACAGAGTAAAAGTTTCCTGCATTATGCCGGTATTCAGTGTTATGGGCTAGTGGGGAAAGGGCAGAATGTATGTCTTCCTGTGCGGAGGAACAGAGAGACCATGGGGTCCGTGTCCATAGATCCCTCAAAATCGCCACGCACGTTGGCAGGGTTGTTGAAAAGCATATGTTGTGTTGGCTTTCCTTAGAAGAGGATTGACTGTAAGAGCCGTGAGGTTTTACTGCATCTCCGTGTCATCGTCTACGGAGCGAGAATTTGGGAAAAAACGGATTGAGACCGGCTATATAAACACTTTAACGACAAAAACATATCCATTGGTAGACAGTTTCGGATTGTAAACGCAACTTATTGCTCCGTGAATCCTACATCGTTTGCAAGGTACAAATGAGATGTGGAACAGAACTCTCTCCATTTGCCGAGATGGGTGTGACTTCAACAACACTTAAGGAACAGGACACCATCCACCACAACGCAGTCACTTGATTGTACCCGATTTAATACTTGAATATTTATTCCTTTCACCGTTAAGACACAATAGCAACAAAGTGCAGCAACTACACGATGCACTGGAGTAAGTCACCCGAGAATTTTTGATCGAACCTTCAAAGCTGAACATCTGTACTGACTAACAGGACAAGGTTGGAACATTCAACGGAACGCCATTATTTGCAAGTTGCCCTCCAAGGCCAATAGCAGCCTGACTTTGAAAGGAATCAACGATAAACTCATTGAGTAGTGAATCAGTCTTGATGGGCAAAGTTGCATACTTCAGCCCTCCATCTTTAATCTAAAAACTTAATAAATGTTGATTAATGCAGTGACCGCACTTGTGCTCAGACTTTTAGCTATTCCCTAAACTGGTGTTTGCTAAAGTTCTAGTAGCTGCAACAGTCTGTGGTCGACAACAGAAAAACCCACAATCCCTCTCAATCAACGTATTTCCCTCAAGATGAAAGTGGTGCTGGTGAAGCGCAGCAAGTCCGTCAGCATCTGAGGAAAAACCAACGTTTCGCGCAAAGGCCCTTCATCAGGAATGAGACAGACAGCCTATAGGGTGGAGAGATAAATGAGAGGTCGTGGGTTTGGGGAGTAGGTCGCTGAGAGTGCAGTAGGTGGATAGAGGTGGGCGTTGACGGTGATATGTCAGAGAGGAAGGTGGAATGGATAGGTGGGAATGAAAATACACAGGTGGGATAAGTCAGGAGGACGGTGCTGAGCTGGAAGGTTAGAACGGGTGTAAGAGGAGGGAGTGGGAATGAGGAAACTGATGAAGTCCACATTGATGCCATGGGGTTCAAGGGTCCCGAGGAAGAAGATGAGGCATTGGGTAATGAGGGAGTGGCAATGGGGGTGGCTCAGGACCTGCATTTCCTCAGGAGAGTGGGAGGCGAAGTTGAAATGTTTGGCCATAGAGGCAGTGGAGTTAATTCTTGCAGGTATCATGGA
>NW_025157129.1:0-1473 GCF_004010195.1 Chiloscyllium plagiosum
GGAGAATCGACGTTTTGGGCATAAACCCTTCTTTAGGAATAAGGCTGGTGCCGAGCAGGTTGAGATAAAGGATAGGGGAAGGGATTTTGGGTGAGGGGCGCTGGGAATACGATAGGTGGAAGGAAGAGAGGGTGAGGGTGATAGGCCAGAGGGGAGTGGGGGTGGAGAGGTCGGGAAGAAGATTGCCGGTCAAGAGAGTGGTGCTGAATCCGGCGGTTGGGATTGAGATGAGGTGGGGGAGTGGAAATGAGGAAGCTGGAGACGTCTACATTCATCCTGTGGGGTTGGAGGGTTCCTAGGCTGAAGATAAGGCGTCGTGTGGTCAGGATCTGCGATGGAGGAGGCCAAGGACCTGCATGTCCGTGGCGGAGTGGAAGGGGGAGTTAAAGTGTTCAGCCACGGGGCGGTTGGGTCGGTTGGTGCGGGTGTCCGAGAGTGTTCCCTGAAACGTTCCAAAAGTAGGCAGCCTGTCTCTACAATGTAGAGGAGACCACATCGGGGGTAACGGATATAGTAAATGATGTGTGTGGAAGTGCAGGTGAATTTGCGATGGATATGGAAAGATCCATTGGGGCTTTGGAGGGAGGTGAGGGTGACGTTTGGGCGCAAGTTTTGCACTTCTTGCGGTTGCAGGGGAAGGTGCTGGGAGTGAAGGTGGTGTTGGTGGGGGGTGTGGACCTGACGAGGGAGTCGTGGATGGAGTGGCCTCTCCAGAACGCTGATGGGGTGGGCAGGGAAATATATCCTTGGTGATGGGGTCTGTTTGGAGGTGTCGGAAATGACGGTGGATGATACGATGTATCCAAAGCTTGGTGGGGTGGAATGTGAGGTCCAGTGGGGTTCTGTCCTGGTGGCGATTGGAGGTGCGGGGTTCAAGGGCAGAGGTGCGAGAAGTGCAGGAGATGCGGTGGAGAGCATCGTCGACCACGTCAGAGGGGGAATTGCGGTCTTTGAAGAAGCAGGCCATTTGGGTTGTTCGGCAGTGGAATTCCCTCACTATTAGACCTAATCACCACATCCTACAAATAATGTTTAATTTAGCATGGCCAATTCATTTAACTTGTATATCTTTCGATTGTAGGAGGAAACCGGAGCTCACAGAGGAAACCTGTGCAGACACGGGAGAATGTGCAGAATTCCAAAGCCATTCGCATGAGCCTGGAATCGAACCAGGGCCTCTGGTGCTGTGAGGCAGCAATGCTAACCACTGAGGGTCAGTGTCGAATAATCAGAGGATCTTGTCTGAGGGAATGCCTTATTGTCAACATGGCGATGATGTGGGGAAAGAGACTTTTTGTCAGATGATCAACACTGATGAAATGCCTTTAGGTAATGGATCAAATTAAGTATTTGACTCATGATTAGAGGTCAGCACTAAGGTATTTCAGTTCTGTCAGAGGTCAGTACTGAGGGAGGGCCTTTTCATCAGATGATTAAGTCGATCTATTGCCTCGTTTGAACTGGGGAAGGATT
>NW_025157130.1:0-1473 GCF_004010195.1 Chiloscyllium plagiosum
GTACTGGATATGACAAAAAATGCCAGAGAATGTTATGTGAATGTATAATGCTCCAGATACATTGAAGACTGAGGAACAGAGTTGTGGCCAGCTGAATAAATTGTGCAGTTTATCTGTATGATGTAGTGATCTTTAGCAAGTGATTGCAAGTTCACACGTTACAGTTGGCAGAGCATGTTGAATGATTGCAAGAAGCAAACTTGGTAATAAACTTAAAGAAAACAGAATTCGCGAAGGCAGAGGTGATTTTCTTGGGACATTACATTGGACATGGAAGGTTGACCCCACGGAACACAAAGACGAACGGCTTTGAGGAATTTCCACGACCATCCTCGAAGAAAGAGGTGCTTTGATTTTTGGAACTGAGTGGATTCTATCGGAAGTTTGTTGCAAACTTCAGCAGCGTATTGGCACCCCTGATGTATTTATTAAAGAAGAACACAGAATTGTGGTGGACAGAACAATGCCAGGAGGCATTAGAGAATTTTAAAGCCGGATTAATCATCGCACCAGTTTTAGCTGCACTAAATATTTTGAAAAATTTGAAAATTGTATTTGATGCTCGGGGTATAGGTGTCGGAGAAGTATTGATACAGCAAGATGATGTTGGAATTGAATGGCCAAAAAAACAACATCCACCAGAAAAAATTGAATGGCCAAAAAAACAATATCCACCAGAAAAAAATACAAAATCTCCCTTATTGTAAAAGAATGATTAAGTTTCGCACGGGACTGACAATGTTTTGATGTTTGGATTAGTGGTGCTGGAAGAGCACAGCAATTCAGGCAGTCCGAGGATTTTGCCTGTCCTCGGATGCTGCCTGAATTGCTGTGCTCTTCCAGCACCACTAATCCAGAATCTGGTTTCCAGCATCTGCAGTCATTGTTTTTACCTCAATATTTTGATGTTTATATGACAAACAAATTGTCAGAGATGGTTGTGGACAACGACAAACCTCTCGCATTTTTTTTAATATTTAAAGAACAGAATATGAGACTATTTCATTGGAATCTTATGTTACCGACTTTAACCTTACAAAACGTACATGCAGTTGGTCCTAAAATGTGATAGCAGATGTGTTATCCCAGATTTAAAGGAAAAAGTCTCGATAAGATTTGACTTATTGCAGTGTCATATTTGTGTGCAGAATTAATATGTATGGTATGGCTGAGATTAATACTTTTGGAATTCATAATAATGGGATTAAGAATTAGAGGAAAAGTAATGAAACCATTTTTTCATTCTGCTGGTTCATGTTTTTTTTATGTCACCATTAGCTGGGGAATGGATACCTGAGTTTTGGTTTCTGTTTTGACAACAATTCAAATAAAACCAAAGAGTTTAAATAACGCTCAGGATACCAGAAGCCAACGGAATTTGAATATTATTGTTTGGATACCTGGAAAGCAATCAAATTATGAGAATTATTGTATCATGAGGAGTATATAATCCCAGCATTTTGAACACTAGAG
>NW_025157131.1:0-1473 GCF_004010195.1 Chiloscyllium plagiosum
TGGGTCTGGAGTGACGTGTAGGGTCAGGGACAGAGTGCTGGGTCTGGAGTGACGTGTAGGGTCAGGGTCAGGGATAGAGCGCTGGTAGGGTCAGGGTCAGGGACAGGGACAGGGACAGAGCGCTGGGTCTGGAGAGACGTGTTGGGTCATGGACAGAGCTCTGGGTCTGGAGTGACGTGTTGGGTCAGGGTCAGGGAAAGGGACAGAGCGCTGGGTCTGGAGTGACGTGTAGGGTCAGTGTCAGGGACAGGGACAGAGCGCTGGGTCTGGAGTGACGTGTAGGGTCAGGGTCAGGGTCAGGAACATGGACAGAGTGTTGGTTCTGGAGTGACGTGTAGGGTCAGGGTCAGGGTCAGGGACAGAGCGCTGGGTCTGGAGTGACGTGTAGGGTCAGGGTCAGGGACAGGGCACTGGGTCTGGAGTGACGTGTGGGGTCAGGGTCAGGGACAGGGCGCTGGTCTGGAGTGACGTGTAGGGTCAGGGTCAGGGACAGGGCGCTGGATCTGGAGTGACGTGTCGGGTCAGGCTCAGGGTCAGGGTCAGGGACAGAATGCTGGGTCAGAAGTGACGTGTGGGGTCAGGGTCAGAGCGCTGGGTCTGGAGTGACGTGTCGGGTCAGGGTCAGGGACAGGGACAGAGCGCTGGGTCAGAAGTGACGTGTGGGGTCAGGGTCAGAGCGCTGGGTCTGGAGTGACGTGTTGGGTCAGGGTCAGGGTCAGGGACAGAGTGCTGGCTCTGGCGTGACGTGTCGGGTCAGGGTCAGGGACAGGGACAGAGCGCTGGGTCAGATGTGACATGTGGGGTCAGGGTCAGAGCGCTGGGTCTGGAGTGACGTGTAGGGTCAGGGTCAGGGACAGGGACAGAGCGCTGGGTCTGGAGTGACGTGTAGGGTCAGGGACAGAGGTTTGGGTCTGGAGTGACGTGTAGGGTCAGGGTCAGGGACAGGGCGCTGGGTCTGGCGTGACGTGTAGGGTCCGGGTCTGGGACAGGGCGCTGGGTCTGGAGTGACGTGTAGGGTCAGGGACAGGGACAGAGCGCTGGGTCTGGAGTGATGTGTAGGGTCAGGGACAGAGCGCTGGGTCTGGAGTGATGTGTGGGGTAAGGGTCAGGGACAGGGACAGAAGGCTGGGTCTGGAGTGACGTGTCGGGTCAGGGTCAGGGACAGGGCGCTGGATCTGAAGTGACGTGTCGTGTCAGGGACAGGAACAGAAGGCTGGGCCTGGAGTGACGTGTAGGGTCAGGGTCAGGGTCAGGGACAGGGCGCTGGGTCTAGAGTGACGTGTAGGGTCAGGGTCAGGGACAGAGTGCTGGGTCTGGAGAGACGTGTTGGGTCAGGGACAGAACTCTGGGTCTGGAGTGATGTGTCGGGTCAGGGACAGGGACAGAAGGCTGGGTCTGGAGTGACGTGTAGGGTCAGGGTCAGGGTCATGGACAGGGACAGAGTGCTGGCTCTGGAGTGACGTGTAGGGTCAG
>NW_025157132.1:0-1473 GCF_004010195.1 Chiloscyllium plagiosum
ATTAGAGATGGGAAGAAAATGATGGCCTCGCCAGTGATGGCCACGACCTGTTAATGATCTTTTTTTTAAAAGTCACGGACGGGCCATGTTCCCTTCGTTTCCTCCATGCAACCCACAATCCCACCTAGTTTTTTTGTTACCAACAAACATGGAAGCATTAGATTATGATCATCCATCAAATTTATCGAATCCATTTATGAATAGTTCGCTGTCAAGCACTAATCCATTTATTCTGCTTAGCTTTCTGCCTATTAAAGAATTCTCAATCCACGCCAATACACTCCCTTCAATCCTATATGTGCCAATCTTGCTTCTCCAGTTCTTCAGCGTGATCTTGTTGAAAGGTATCTGAAAATCTCAAGAAAAGATTCCTCATTTTTGTCTAATCTGCTGTTTACAGCCAGAGAGAAAAACAAACTCAGTAGTGTTTGTGAAATGAAATCTTGCTTTCAGAACAATATGCTTGGCACTGTAAGAAGGCAGAGAGTAAGTAGAAAAGAATCAGTGACAAGTGGAGAGCCACAGGAGTAAGTGTTGGAGCCGCACTCTGCATGTTATACATTAACAGACTGGACAAACGATGTAAGGAGATATGTGAAAGAGGTCTCCAAGAAAGATCCCAGGGATTAAATACTTGTCATATAACGAGAGATTGAAGACTCGGGGTCTGTAAACAATGACGATTCATAGGCGGCGGTGGAATTTGATTCATGTCTACAGAAAGCTGATGGGCCTGAATGGAGTGGACGAGATGAAGATGTTTCCACTTGCAGGAGAGACGAGGATCCAAGGGCACAGCTTCAAAATGAAGGAACGAACTTTTGCATGGACATTTGAAGGGTTTTTATTCAGGTAGAGCGTGAAAATCAATGAACTCACTGCCTTTGGAGGCTGTTGAGGCTTAGTTTATGTAAATCAGCGACAGCTGGGTTCTTGATGAGTGAAGGGATCATGACTTAGAGGGAGTAGGTGAGAGTTTAAAGAGATAGGGAGTATCATTCATATTGGAGAAGATTACAAAGATATGCAAAATTGTTGAAGCTGGATGAGGTAATTGAGAATGGCGGTATGTAGAGTTTAAAGAAGCTTACTGTGACAGAGAGAATTATAGGAGATTGATTATAAAAATAAATATTATTGCCATTTCTGTCGGAGGTAATAGACAAATGTTTCTCATGACTATCGGAGTTTCCATCCACAAGGGGAAGTAGGAACAGGAAGAGTTTGCTGAGCGATGATGTGTGTTGTAGAAATAGAAAAACTTTATTATACTCGTGAGGCTTGTCAAGATGAAATGACATTATAGGAAGGGTAGGAGAGACAGGATTGTATACAGAAATAGGGAGGAGCTGGAAGACATTACTGTTATCGTGAGGTTTATGGTGATGGTTTTCGGAATTGGATGAAGTTAGTAATACAGACGAGTGCGGACAATGGATAGATCTTCAGACTGAAGAGGGTTACAGAATGTGA
>NW_025157133.1:0-1473 GCF_004010195.1 Chiloscyllium plagiosum
CAACACTCATTATTTCCAAAACAAAACACGGATGTTTTCCATGATATGTGTCTTCACATTTGGACAAATATATAGATAGGAAAGATTTAAAAGGATATGGACCAAGCGCGGGCTAATGGGCTTAGCATGGACGGACATTTTGATTAGCATGAACCAGTTTGTGCTAATGGGCCTGTCTCAGTGCTATAGGATTCTATGACTCAATGATAGTTTACAGATCTCTATGGAGCCCACATGTTGGTTGAGAGAGAGCTCCAGGTTCGGAATGAACTCTCACCGTCTGGATGTCCAATAGGTGTGTGACCCTGCATTGAACATCATGTTGTTCACAAATCTGTCATCAGCCACACTCTGATAGTATTAGCCATTCCCACCAGCTTCTGACCTCCATACGGAACACTAGCCTGTCTTCTCTGTCACAAACCAATCCTTCTTTTTTGCTAAAAGCTGTTCATTGGCTCAAGTAGACTCTGTCCTTGATGTTTTTCATCAATAAAACGGAGCCAGGCTATGATCAGTCTGGTTTGATACAGACACGAAAGGGACTTTCAGAGGCCTTTTATTTATTTTTATTTATATGTAAACAGTTGAAACTACAGGCCAAAGTCGTCATGCGTTAGGAGTGACCTGGATAATGAACGGGGAGTTGTCAGCTCTTTTAGCTGACCTAGCTGAGTTGAACTGAGCTGAGCAGTTTTCAGTTGAGTCTTGAACTGGGAAGTTCAACTGGGAGCTGTGTGGAATCGCTCTCTCTCTTCTGCCCTTCAGCTTCAACCTGGAAATATGCGTTCCATTATAACATTTTCTTAAGGAAGTTTGATTATTGGGACTATTGTGTGTATTTGCAATAGCATATTTAAGTCTAGCTGGATAGGTTGAATTCTGTAGGGGTTCTTTATTCTGTTCTGTTTGTTTCATTGTGTAATTTTGTGAATAACTTTTTTGTCTGATTTAAAATGTATTCGTCACCCTAGCTAAATTACTCCGGTTAATTTTCATTGGCTAATTATCAAAACAAACTGCAAAGTTATGCTCTGGGCTGCTTGCTTAAGAATGTTTTGAGTGGTCTGGCCTCGTCCATAACAGACTGCGGGCTCATTGCTGGATTTTTAACAGCGAGTGGGAGATGCTAGTGTCTTTATTTCGGCTATTAGTTTGATTGGGTTGACAAAGCTTAGAATAGTAATGGCTATTTCAGTCGTCAAACGTTTCCTGGATGTGCATGCAGTGACTTTGGAAATTTTACGAAAAGTGAATAAGACCAAGTTGCAAGAATTAACGGAAAAGCTGGAATTGGAACTGGCTGCTTCTGTGAGGAACAGAGAGATAATTACAGCAGTATCTCGTCAATTAAACTTGCTGGAGAAACCATCAGAATCAGAGATGGCAAGAATTCAGTTGCAAATAAAACATCTTGAGTTAACGTTGAGAGGTAAGGAATGGGCGGCCAAAATGAAACATTTGACTTTCGAT
>NW_025157134.1:0-1473 GCF_004010195.1 Chiloscyllium plagiosum
CACCATTCATTTTCAACAAAATTGTGTATTCCCATGACAGCTGAGCCTGCTCTAACCTGAGTAGGAAACTTACAGCAGGCTGGTAAAGTGTGGCTGCTGCTGTACAGGGTCTTAGTGAGATCACATCTGGAGTAATGTGCACAGATTTAATCCCCTCACTAAGAAAGGGTATTGGTATTAACTCAGATATTATTCCCTCAACTGATTTCTGCAATGAAGGTGTTAATCATAGAATCCCGACCGTTTGGAAGCAGACCATTTGACCCATCGACTCCACACTGATCCCCCGAAGGCCATCCCATACAAACCCCACTCCCTAACCCCCTTCCCAACCCAATCTCTGCAACCTAACATTTTCCATGACTAATGCACCTAACTGGCACATCTGGGGACTGTGGGAGGAAACTGCAGTACAACCCGAGACTGAAACTGAAACAGATCTTTGGTGCTGGGAGGCAGCAGTGCTAACCACTGAACTACCTACTGTGGACAACGCAACCTGCCTGCTGAATTCAACACTCGAAATGTGGCATAACAGCAGGGAGATTCCATAAGTCTCCATACTTGTCATTGTGCAACAGGATGAGGACGATGGTATCTTAAGTGGCTTGGTCAGGAACAGGCGCAGGACATGCAAGATATCGAAGCTATAGTATAGGAACACCAGGAGGACAGTCAGCCCATCGTGTGTGTAAAGCAGGAACAGAATGAGTCCAATCAGCCACCCATGCCCCTCACACAGCAATTGGAGCCGATCTTTCACAGCCTCGTGCCTATTTCACAGGAATTGAAACGGACTGTCGAGGTTATGAAAAGAGAAGAACTTAGAATAACCAACTTAACTCGGGAGTGGAAAGGTATGAGCAAACGATTGGGACTAAAGATAAATTGTTCAAATCTGTTATTAACGAATTAACAACAGGAGACTTTGAAAGTCAAACCACAATCCATCAAAGTCGACATGATTGTATAAAGGATAAATCATGTTTGAATGATTTTCCTATCTTTTTTGTATTAAGAAGTGTGACAAACAAGTTGAATAAGGGGGACCTGAAAGATGTATTATATCTGGACTTCAAGAAGGCAATGCATAACATGCTTGACGAAAGATTAATATGCGAGACAAGAGCACATGGGGTTGGGACAATTTATTTGCTTGGAGAGAGAATTGGCTAACCAATAAAAACCATGATATGGAGGTGCTAGCTTTGGACTGGGTTGAGTAAGGTCAATAATCATATGGCACCAGGTTATAGACTGACGGGTTTATTTGAAGACACAAGCTTTCATTGTCCTGATCCTTCGTCAGGTGTTAGGGAGAGAAGACCTTAGGCACAAAATTTATTAGGAAGAGATAAAAGGCTTATATAAAACATGCACATGAATTGAACACATCTAAGATGGCTGCTAAATCTTAATTCGGTTAGAATGGAGATGCAAGTTTTGATTGAAGAATATGCAAATTCCAGAGTT
>NW_025157135.1:0-1473 GCF_004010195.1 Chiloscyllium plagiosum
AACACTGTCACTCGAAAGGTACAACATTGATGAGGAATATCTTTGTGGCACAGGCAACAAACTGTTTCACTGTTTTTCACTCGATATATGTGACATTAAATCATTCATTCATTCATTCATAGAATAAAGGGGACTGTATCAATTTGGACACAAAATTGACTGATTGGTAGGAAATCGAAAGGAATGGTCACTAGAGTTTTAATTCAGGCTGGAGAAAGATTTTCTGTAAAGATCCGCAGGGTTCAGTTTTGGGGACCTCATTCATTTTGATATGTATGAACGATGTACATGTGGTGTGCAGGGATCCTCTCGAAGTTTACAGTTGACACAGCACTTAAATTGTAAACTGTGAGGAAACCCTTATAGAACTCTAAACTTACATTGCCAACTTCTTAGAAACAGTAGAGAGATGATTGATGAAGTTTGGCACATTGAAACATGAGACAATGCAAATTTCCAGCACGAATATTAAAAGACAACATAAAATAGGCAGGAATACAGAAGCACGGGATGTGCAAATACCATTGAAGTTTGTAGGACATTAAACATAGGCAAAGCATATAGTGTTCTATTCTTTATAAATACTGGTAGTTCAAGAGTAACGAGGTGATGTTGAACTTGCATCAAACACATTCGACTTCAACTGTGTCACATGATCGGACGGATATGAACACATTGGAAAGGATGAAGTACAGATCGAAAAGAATATTTTCAGGAATGAGTAAGATCAGTTATGAAGTCAGACTGTTGCAACTGTTCTCACTGAAGTGAAGGTGGCTAAGAGGAGTTCGGATGCATTTTTTCAAACTCAGGCAGACTGAATAGATTAGATTGGATAAAACTGTACCCACTCACAAAACGAAAGGACACAGATTTCAGGTTACGTACAACAGGAGAACTATGACAGAAGTCAGAACCTTTTCACTTGGCGAGTAGTTAGGATACACTTGGATGTGTTGTAAATGGATGTTCAATGGAAATGTTCAAGAGGGGATTAGATGATTATTGCGACTAAAAGAAATGTGTTATGGTATGGGGGAAAGCAGGAGATCACTATTCTGCAATGAACTCAGATGAAGGGTTCGTGCAAACATCATGGGTCAAATGACACCCTTCTTGCCTTAAGACTTCTGTGTGGATTGGTGCAATGTCTCAAGAGTTCTCCAATTCTAATAATACTGTGTCTCCATAACTTCATTGATCCTGTGCGAGGAATTCTTACCTCTGAAACCTCCGTCAGTCAAAGCACCTCTCCTTATCTCTGTAACTCATACAGGCCATTTTATAAACCTCCCTTCTCTGCAATCTCCTCTAAATGCTCTCTCCCTATCTAATAAATCTCAAGGCCTGACAAGTATCCCTTTGTCTGTAATTATTTGGATACATAGAAAGCTCGCAATCTTTACAATCTCCTCCAGCTCACGCAATCATCAGTCTATCAATGTTACTAATTCCCTCCCGCCCTGATAAATC
>NW_025157136.1:0-1473 GCF_004010195.1 Chiloscyllium plagiosum
TGAAGGAACACTACTTTAATAGTGATTTCAGTGCGAGTTTGAGCGCGGGGGTGTTGTAACACTCCTTTAATCGTGATTTCAGTGTGAGTGCAGGTGTGAAGAAACACTCCTTTAATAGTGATTTCAGAGTGAGTGTGAGCACGGGTGTGAAGGCGTACTCCTTTAATTGTTATTTTAATGTGAGTGTGAGGAACACTCCTTTAATAGTGATTTCAGTGTGAATGTGAACACGGGTGTGAAGTAACACTCCTTTAATAGTGATTTCAGTGTGAGTGTGAGCACGGGGGTGAAGGCGCACTCCTTTAATAGTTATTTCAGTGTGAGTGTGAGGAACACTCCTTTAATAGTGATTTAAGTGTGAGTGTGATCATGGGTGTGAAGCAACACTCCTTTAATAGTGATTTCAGAGTGAGTGTGAACACGGGTGTGAAGAAACAGTCCTTTAATAGTGATTTCAGTGTGAGTGTGAGCACAGAAGTGAAGGAACACTCCTTTAATAGTGATTTCAGTGTGAGTGTGAGCGCAGGTGTGAAGGAACACTCCTTTAATAGTGATTTCAGTGTGACTGTAAGCACGGGTGTGAAGCCAAACTCCTTTAATAGCGATTTCAGCATGAGTGCAGGTGTGAAGAAACACTCCTTTAATAGTCATTTCAGAGTGAGTGTGAGCACAGGTGTGAAGGAATACTCCTTTAACAGTGATTTCAGTGTGAGTGTGAGGAACACTCCTTTCATTGTGATTTCAGTTGAGTGTGAGCACAGGTGTGAAGCAACACCCCTTTAATCGTGATTTCAGTGTGACTGTAAGCACGGGTGTGAAGCCAAACTCCTTTAATAGCGACTTCAGTGTGAGTGTGATCATGGGTGTGAAGGAACACTCCTTTAATAGTGATTTCAGTGTGAGTGTGAGCGTGGGTGTGAAGCAACACTCCTTTAATAGTGATTTCAGCGTGAGTGTGAGCATGGAAGTGAAGCAACACTCCTTTAATAGTGAGTTCAGAGTGAGTGTGAACGCGGGTGTGAAGAAACAGTCCTTTAATAGTGATTTCAGTGTGAGTGTGAGCACAGGTGTGAAGGAATACTCATTTAATAGTGATTTCAGTGTGGCTGTAAGCACGGGTGTGAAGCCAAACTCCTTTAACAGTGATTTCAGTGTGAGTGTGATCATGGGTGTGAAGCAACACTCCTTTATTAGTGATTTCAGTGCGTGTGATCGCGTGTGTGAAGGAACACGCCTTTAATAGTGATTTCAGTGTGATTGTGAGCACCGAAGTGAAGGAACACTCCTTTAATAGTGATTTCAGAGTGAGAGTGAATGCAGGTGTGAAGGAACATTCCTTTAATAGTGATTTCAGTGTGAGTGTGAGCATAGGTGTGAAGGAACACTCCTTTAATAGTGATTTCACTCTGAGTGTGAGCGCGGGTGTGAAGTAACACATTTTGTAGATTAGATTAGATTAGATTAGATTACTTA
>NW_025157137.1:0-1473 GCF_004010195.1 Chiloscyllium plagiosum
ATTATATTGACTGGGTGCTGGGTGGGTTATATTGACTGTATTGACTGTTTGCTGAGCGTGTTACAGTGACTGGGTGCTGTGGTTTATATTGACCAGGCCCTGGTGGATTATATGGACCAGGCACTGACGGATGATATGAACCGGGCCCTGGGGGAGTATATGGATCAGGCCCTAGGGGATTATATGGACTGGACACTGAGGGATTATAGGGACTGGGCCCTGGGAGTGTATATTGACTGGGCATTGAGGGATTATAGGGACTGGGTCCTGGGTGTGTATATGGACCAGGACCTGGGGGAGTATATGGACTGGGCACTGAGGGATTATAGGCACTGGGCCCTGGGGGAATATATGGACCGGCCCTGGCGGATTTTATGGCTCGTGCCCTGGGGCAGTCAATGGACCGGGTGGGGGGTTGTATACGGACCGGCTGGTGGGGGAGTATATGGACCGGCTGGTGGGGGAGTATAGGGATCAGGAGTATATGGACCGGGCCCTGGGGGAGTATATGGACCGGGCCCTGGGGGAGTATATGGACCGGGCCCTGGG
Source organism: Chiloscyllium plagiosum (assembly GCF_004010195.1). Lineage (NCBI taxonomy): Eukaryota > Metazoa > Chordata > Chondrichthyes > Orectolobiformes > Hemiscylliidae > Chiloscyllium > Chiloscyllium plagiosum. The sequence continues at coordinate 550 of NW_025157137.1, forward strand.
GGAGTATATGGACCGGGCCCTGGGGGAGTATATGGACCGGGCCCTGGGGGAGTATATGGACCGGGCCCTGGGGGAGTATATGGACTGGGCTGTGGGGGTGTATATGGACCGTGCCCTGAGGGAATATATGGACCGGGCCCTGGAGGTGCATAAGTACCGAGGCCTGGGGGTGTATATGGACTGGGCCCTGGGGGAGTATATAGACCGGGCCCTGGGGGAGTATATGGACCGGGCCCTGGGGGAGTATATGGACCGGGCCCTGGGGGAGTATATGGACCGGGCCCTGGGGGAGTAAAAGGACCGAGGCCTGAGGGTGTATATGGACCGGGCCCTGGGGGAGTATATGGACCGGCCCCTGGCGGTGTATATGGACTGGGCCCTGGGGTGTATATGGACTGGGCCCTGGGGGAATATATGGACCGGGCCCTGGGAGTGTATACGGACTGGGCTGTGGGGGTGTATATGGACTGGGCCCTGGGGGTGTATATGGACCGAGGCCTGGGGGTGTATATGGACTGGGCTCTGGAGGTGTATATGGACTGGGCCCTGGGGGAATATATGGACCGGGCCCTGGGGGAATATATGGACCGGGCCCTGGGAGTGTATATGGACTGGGCTGTGGGGCAGTATATGGACCGAGACCTGGGGGTGTATATGGACAAGACCTGGGGGTGTATATGGACGAGACCTGGGGGTGTATATGGACCGGGCCCTGGAAGTGTATATGGACCGGGCCCTGGAGGTGTATATGGACCGGGCCCTGGGGGAGTATATGGACCGGGCCCTGGGGGAGTATATGGACCGAGGCCTGGGGGTGTATATGGACCGGGCCCTGGGGGTGTGTATGGACCGGGCCCTGGGGAATATATGGACCGGGCTGTGGGGCAGTATATGGACCGGGCTGTGGGGCAGTATATGGACCGG
>NW_025157138.1:0-1473 GCF_004010195.1 Chiloscyllium plagiosum
GTTTACTCTCATCTAACTGTATTCTCTACCTGAACTGGAGATTTAAATGGGTACAGTTTAAATAATGTTTTACTTTGTCTGAACCCTGTACTCCCGCTGCCCGGGACAGTTTGCTGGGAACACTGTTTAACCTCTGCGAGATGGATCCTATGAAGACTGATGGGAGACAGCGTAAATGGAATTGTCAGGGTTCAATTCCTTCACGTGGATGAGAGAAGGTCTCCAATTGGAATTGTGAGAAAAATTCATGCCCTTGGGACTGAAGGGTCAGTAACAGAATGAAGACACCATTGGCTCAGTGACAAGCAGACAAGATAGAGGGGAATGAGAGTTTCAGCTGGAGGCAGGTACAGGTACACACAAAGGAATCTGAGACACAATTTTTATGCACAGGAGGTTTTGGGTGTGCGGAATGATTTGCCAAAGTCTGGTATAGTCACAACATTGTTGCCAGGGTTGGAGAGTTTAACCTAAGGGGAGAGGCTGAACAGGCTGGGGCTGTTTTCCCTGGAGCGTCGGAGGCTGAGGGGTGACCTTATAGAGGTTGACAAAATTATGAGGAGGATAAATAGATAAAGTCTTTTCCTTGGGGTCGGAGTGTCCAGAACTAGCGGGCATGGGTTTAGGGTGAGAGAGGAAAGATATAAAAGAGACCTAAGGAGCAACAATTTCACCCAGGGGTGGTACGGAATGAGCTGCCAGAGGAAATGGTGGAGGCTGATACAATTGCAACATTTAAGAGGCATTTGGATGGGTATATGAATAGGAAGGGTTTGGTGGGATATGGGCCGGATATTGGCAGGTGGCGGAAGATTGGGTTGGGACATCTGTTCGGCATGGAGGTTTGTATCGCTCACTGATCTAACCTGAACAACTTTGCCCATTTACCCAGTCTGTCAATATCCCTTTGTAATGTCAGGGTCTGTTTCCATGCTGTAAATCTCTATGACTCTATTTAAAAGGCATCTGGATGGGATGCAGACAGGGAGAGTTTGATGGGGTAAGGGTCAAATGTTGGCAAATATAACTAGATTAATTTCAGTTATCTGGTCAGCAGGGACGAGCTGGAATGGAGGGTCTGTTTCTGTGCTCAGCACCTGCAAAATCCTGATGAAGGACTTTTACCCGAAACGTCGATTTTCCTGCTCCTCGGATGCTACCTGACCTGCTGTGCTTTTCCAGCAACACTCTGATCTAAGCTCTGAAATGCACTCTTTCAGAGTTCCATCAACCTCATACCATGCACTTGAAGGCACTTCTACTGCCTTCCGAAAATACACAAAGCCAACACACCAGGATGTCCCATCATATTAGGCAATGGGATCCGATGCGGGAACCTCACTGCCGATGTCAAATGCATCTTGAAAGCCATGAGGCAGGGTACCCCCAGCTTCTGCCACGACAGAACATTGGGACACAGGCAGATTTCAACCTCACATCTTCAAGGCTGAATCTGAGCTGTGGTGGCATCTA
>NW_025157139.1:0-1262 GCF_004010195.1 Chiloscyllium plagiosum
TACTCTCACGGAGCTACAAACCTGCACTTCAAACTCTCTTTGTTCAGCAACTCTCCCTCGGACCTGACCATTAAGTGTGTAAGTCCTGCTCAAATTTGCTTTCCCAAAATGCAGCACCTCGTGTTTATCGAAGCGGAATAGAATTGAAGGTTTTGGGGTGTTTTTGAAACATGCCAGTCACACAGACATGGAAGTGAGTTACACGTTGGAATCTAAACGAGAGGGTTCCGGGTGATTCATATAATTCCGACAGTGGGGAAACAAGCCCTTCAGCCCAACAAGAACACACTGACCCTCAGAAGAATAACCCATCCAGACCAATTTCACCACATTTACCCCTGACTAATGCACCTCAGCTACACATCCCTGAACACTGTGGGCAATTTTAACAGGGTTTGGATTGGATGGTTAATATACAGAATAACAGATACCCAGGAGTGTGATACAGACTGGAATCTAATCAAAGGATTGAGGTGGCTAATGTGCAGAGCCCCTTAAAATTGGAAGTCAGTTACAGATTGGAATTTTATCAAGAGGTTTTGGGATGATTATGTGTAGAGTAACAGATACCCAGGAGTGAGCAAATTGAGGGTATTGGGCAATTTATAGACAGAGCAATGGGATACGAGAGGAGTGAGAGCAGAGGAGAAAGTTCCCACCATGGACCAACTCAACAATGAGCTGAGTCAGACAGAATTCAACTGCTGTAGTGGAGGTTTCTATGTGTTCTGAAAGACGGGAGAGAAACAGGCAGATACCCACACTTTCTATGATGTTGCAGTCAAATGGCTGAAGGACAGGGAATCCCTAAGCAGAGACGCAGAGTTAAACTCTGTTTAAACTCTCTCCATCACACACACACACACACCCATTCATAGAAACTGAATATAATGTGGAGAAATGTCCATGTGCAGCACAGATTTCCAAACTAACTCAGTGACAGACGAAAACCCCGTTCTCTGCCCAGTCCCCACTTCCAGACGCAGTGAGGTTTTGTCCCTGACCCAGGGCAGGTTTCTGACTGGATATTATTACATTGCAATATGAAGGTACTGAGTGCAACAGTTTGCTACATCTCGTCATGTCATCTACTTTGCTGTCAGTGTTTTGTGAATTAAATTGAAAACATTGGCAGGTGCAAGAGAATATTCTGTAAGGTGATATGCAATAAGAATAGAAAAAGCTGAATGTCTCTGTGTAAAATGATGAGAAATTCTGAAACAGTATTGTTCAGATGCTACAGCTGATCATGTACGTAAACA
>NW_025157139.1:1331-1473 GCF_004010195.1 Chiloscyllium plagiosum
AGCCCGGAGTGAGTTAAGGCATGGAATCTAATTGAGGGGTTCAGAGTGGTTTATATACAGAGTAACAGATACCCCAGGGTGAGTTACAGTTTGGAATCTAATCAAGAGCTTCAGGCTGGTTTATATACAGAGTAACAGATAG
>NW_025157140.1:0-1473 GCF_004010195.1 Chiloscyllium plagiosum
CAATCAATACGTTAAAGTCGTGGCACTGAATGAGCGAGTTAAGCTTGAATGAATGAGAGAAGCCCTTCACATTGTGAAAGGACAGGCACAGTCTGTTTCACTGAATGAATACAGCCAGTTTATTTCACTGAATGAATGTTTGATGCATTCTTTCATTGAATGAATCCGTTTAGCAGGTGGCGATGATTGAATGGCAAAAGATCTAATCGTTGAATTAACACCAGCAGTGAGTATCTTTGATTCACTAAATAAAGGAGTTAATTTGTTTCGTTGAATCAATGAATACCGTTTGATGCATTGAACCAATTATTTGAGTTTAATTCAACGATTGAAAGAATGCAGTTTGTTAACTGTTAAGTTAGAGAATTTAGTATACGACAGTATGTTTATTCGTCTCATTACAAATGCAGATTGTTTCATTGAATGAATGAATTATGTTTGAGACTTTAAATGATTGAGAGAAGCTCTTCACATTGAATTAACATGTGCAGTCTTTTCCATTGAATGAATGCATTTAGCTGGTGGTATTGAATAAATGGTAAGAGATCTACTCTTTGAATTAACACATGCCGTGTGTTTCTTTGAAAGGAAGTGTGCAGTTTGTTTCACGAACTAAATGAGTAAAGTTTGTTTAAATAAATAAATTACGTTTGCTTCATTGAATCTATGAAAACTGTTTGATTCACTGAATCAATCATTGAAGTTGGATTTATTGGCTATATGAATGCAGTTAGTTTGATTGAATGAAAGCGTAAAGTACGAGGTTTTGTATAAATGAGAAGCTCTACTCGTTACATTCTAACGTGCAGTTAGTTTCATTGAATGAATGTGTTAAGTTTTACGCTATGAATGAAGGAGAGACGCTTCAATGAATTAACAAGTGCAGTTTCTTTCATTGAATGAATGCGTTTAGCATGTGGCGATGAATGAATGGCAAAAGATCTAGTCATTGAATTAACACAAGCAGTGAGTATCTTTTATTCACTAAATAAAGGAGTTAATTTGTTTCGTTGACTCAATGAATACCGTTTGATGCATTGAACCAATTATTTGAATTTAATTCAACGACTGAAGGAATGCAGTTTGTAAACTAAGTTAGAGACATTTAGTATACGACAGAATGTTTACTCGTCTCATTACAAATGCAGATTGTTTCATTGAATGAATGAATTATGTTTGAAACTTTAAATGATTGAGAGAAGCTCAACATATTGAATTAACATGTGCAGTCTGTTGCATTGAATGAATGCGTTTAGCTGGTGGCATTGAATGAATGGCAAAAGATCTACTCATTGAATTAACACATGCCGTGTGTTTCTTTGAAAGAATGTGTGCAGCTTGTTTCACGAACTAAATGAGTAATGTTTGTTTCATTGGATGAATGAATTATCTCTACTCATTGGAATAGCACATTCAGTGTGTTTCATTGAATGAACTATAGCCGGCTGATTCATTGAATGAATGAATGCTGTT
>NW_025157141.1:0-1473 GCF_004010195.1 Chiloscyllium plagiosum
TGCTGTTCCAGCAATAAAGTTTCAACTGCAAATACTTCAGCCTTATCTTTTGCACTAATGCGCTGGGCTTTTCCATCATTGAGGATTTGGATATATGTAGAGCCTCCTTCTCTAGTGAGTGGTTTAACTGTCCACCATTATTTACAGTGGAAGCCTCAGTGCTGCAGTGCTTAAATCTGATCTGTTGGTTTTGGGATCGCTTAGCTTTGTCCATTATTTGCTGTTAATGCCATTTGGCATGCAAGTAGTCTTGTTTTGTAGCTTCACCAGTTTGATACCTCATTTTTAGGTTTGCCTGGTGCTGCTCCTGGCATGCTCTCCTACAGTCTCCATTGAACCAGAGTTGATACCTTGATAGTAATGGGTGAGTGGGGTATATACTGGGCCATGAGGTTACAGATTGTGCTGGAGCACAATTCTGCTGCTGTTCATGGCCCACAGCACCTCATGGATTCCCATGTTGTTAGATCTCTTCATAGTCTGTCCCATTTAGCATGGTTTTAGTGCCACAGAACACAATGGAAGGCATTCTCAAGGAGAAGGCAAGACATTGTCTCAATTAGGACTGTGCAATGGTCATCATGGTCCAATGCTGTCATGGTCAGATGCACATGCAGTCCTCAGTTTAGTAAAGATGAGGTCACTCATGTTTTTCACTCTTTTTGACTTCCTCACCACCTGCCGTAGCAGCTATGTCCTCAGGACTTGACCATCTCAACTATTAGTGCTACTGCTGAGCCACCCCTGGTGGTAGATATTGAAATCTCTCACCCAGAGTATACTTGGAGACCTTGCCATGCTCAGTGCTTCCTCCAAGTGTAGTTAAACATAGAGGAGTACTGATTCATCAGTTGAGGGTGCTGCTCATTGGATGCTGCCTGAACTGCTGTGCTCTTCCAGCACCACTAATCCAGAATCTGGTTTCCAGCATCTACAGTCATTGTTTTTACCCAGTATGTGGTTATCAGCATGGTGTTTCCTTGTCCATATTTAACCTAAAGCCATGAGATTTCTTGAGTCTGGAGTCAATGTTGATGACTCCCAAACATCTCCCACCTGACTGTGATGAAATATACCACACTTGCCTGGATTATTCAGTTCCAACAACACTCAAGAAGCTTGACATTATCCAGGACAAAATAGCCAGTTTGATTGGCATCCCATTCACCAACTTTGTATTCACTCCCTGCACCACTGACACCAAGTGGCGGTGAAGGAGAAATTCAGCAGTTAGGTGGGAAAGCAACCACGTGTAAGTTGCCCTCCAAGGCACTCACCATCCTGACTTGGAACTATCACTATCTCTTCATTGTCAATAGATCATAAGCCTGGAACTCCTAACTCTTTGAAGAGAACTGTGTGTCTCTGTACATATCAAGAGCTGCACTGTTCAAAAATCAGCTCATCCCCAACTTCTCCAGGGCAATTAGTAATGGGCAGTAAATGCTGGCCTGGCCTCACTAGTGGTACCCA
>NW_025157142.1:0-1473 GCF_004010195.1 Chiloscyllium plagiosum
TCTATAATAAAGGTTCAGGAGCGAGTTCCAGGACTTTGATCAATAACATCGAAGCAATGCGTATATGTCACAGTCGGAATGTTGTGTTCACACTTGTCTCCTCTTGCTGGTTGAAGTGATGGAGTGGAAGTTGCTCTTGAAGAATCGCCACTCATATAATCAAGCCAGACAGATCGATTGTGGCCAGGGATTCTGCCATTTTGACTTCTCAGCAATCTACATTCATTCCATCCAAGTGTGAGTCACATCAAACTGCCACGCAATGCTGTTATGGCCACAGTAAACTGGAATACCGTGAAGATCGCTGGGATGATTTTCTACATCCGACTGCAATATAAACACAGATCATTGTTTCCAGTTTTGGTGGAACAAAAGACATCATATTAGTGGACAATTACAGTTAGAGCAAACACAGCTAGCCATCGATAAATATTAATCCTGATCATTTTAATGGCCAAATTACGATTCAGAAACCAAGTACACTCGGCTGCTTGTAACATAGCTGAAAATGTGTTGATGGAAAAGCGCAGCAGGTCAGGCAGCATCCAGGGAACAGGAGAATCGACGTTTCGGGCATAAGCCCTTCTTCATGTTGTCTATGTTACAAGCCCTGCTTGAAACATACACAACATGACAAAGTGGCTCAAAGGAGGAGAAATGGGGCATTGAGGAGGAGTGAAATGTTTGCCTTTGGTCACCTCCAGGATTGTTCGAAAAACAGGTTGAAAGGATTCTTAAAAGGTGGCTGAAGTAGTGATGTAGCATAATAAGACAGCGGAAAGTGGAAGAGCACTTTCTAGTGGAAGAAAAAGACATTTCCTATTTCTGAAAGAACTGGGAAACAGATGAGGGGATGAAATCTGACTTGGGAGCTATTTTTTATTTGTTGAGGATGTTGCTTCATCATAGTCTTGGTTTAGAGCATAAGCTCTTCATCAGGAATAAAGGGTGGCCCAAGGGGGCTGAGAGATAAATGGGAAGGAATTGGGGCTGGAGGGAAGGTAGCTTTGAGTGCAATAGATAAACAGAAGTAGGGATTGATGGTGATAGGTCAGAGATGAAGGTGTTCCAAATACGTGAGAAGCAATGTGGACAGGTATGACAGGTCAAGAGGTTGGTGTTGAATTGGAAGTTTGGATCTGGGACAAGGTGGGGGAGAGGAAATGAGGAAACTGATGAAATCTACATTGATACCATGTGGTTGGAGGGTCCCAAGGCAGAAGATGAGGTGTTTTTCCGACAAGCGTCGGGTAGCAAGAGTTTGGCAGTGGAGGAGTCCCAGGACTTGCATGTCCTTGGTGGAATGCGAGCGGGATGTAAAGTGTTCAGCCACAGGGCGGTCGGTAGTTTAGTTTCAGAGTCCCAGAGCTGTTCCCTGAAACATTCCGCTAGTTGGCGTCCAGTTTCCCGAATGTGGATGAGACCATATTGCGAGCAATCGACATAATCTTATAAATAGATAGCATAAATCTT
>NW_025157143.1:0-1473 GCF_004010195.1 Chiloscyllium plagiosum
ACACTGGCTGCAGGCAGACGGACAGCATTGGGCTAGACTTGGACACACTAACTGCAGGCAGACGGACAGCGCTGGGCTGGGCTGGGACACACTTGCTGCAGGCAGATGGACTGTGCTGGGCTGGGACACACTGGCAGCAGGCAGACGGACAGCGCTGGGCTGGGCTGGACACACTGGCTGCTGGCAGACGGACAGCGCTGGGCTGGGCTACACTGGCTGCAGGCAGACGGCCAGTGCTGGGCTTGGACACACTGGCTGCAGGCAGACGGACAGCATTGGGCTGGGCTTGGACACACTAGCTGCAGGCAGACGGACAGCGCTGGGCTGGGCTGGGACACACTGGCTGCAGGCAGACAGACAGTGTTGGGCTGGGCTGAGCACACTGGCTGCAGGCAGACGGACAGCGCTGGGCTGGGCTGGGGCACACTGGCTGCAGGCAGACAAACAGTGCTGGGCTGGACTAGGGCACAGTGGCTGCAGACAGACGGACTGCGCTGGGCCGTGCTAGGACACACAGGCTGCAGGCAGACGGACTGGGCTGGGCTGGGACACACTGGCTGTAGGCAAACGGACATTGCTGGGCTGGGCTGGGACACACTGGCAGCAGGCAGACGGACAGCGCTGGGCTGGGCTGGACACACTGGCTGCAGGCAGACTGACAGCGCTGGGCTGGGCTACACTGGCTGCAGGCAGACGACCAGGGCTGGGCTTGGACACACTGGCTGCAGGCAGACGGACAGCATTAGGCTGGGCTTGGACACACTAGCTGCAGGCAGACGGACAGCGCTGGGCTGGGCTGGGACACACTGGCTGCAGGAAGACGGACAGTGTTGGGCTGGGCTGAGCACAATGGCTGCAGGCAGACGGACAGCGCTGGACTGGGCTGGGGCACACTGGCTGCAGGCAGACGGACAGTGCTGGGCTGGGCTGGGGCACACTGGCTGCAGGCAGACGGACTGGGCTGGGCTGAGGCACACTGGCTGCAGGAAGGTGGACAGCGCTGGGCTGGGCTGGGCTGGGACACACTGGCTGCAGGCCGATGGACAGGGTTGGGCTGGGCTGAGACACAATGGCTGCAGGCAGACGGACAGCGCTGGGTTGAGGCACACTAGCTGAAGGAAGGTGGACAGCGCTGGGCTGGGCTGGGCTGGGACACACTGGCTGCAGGCAGATGGACAGGGTTGGGCTGGGCTGGGACACACTGGCTGCAGGCAGACGGACAGGGCTGGGCTGGGACACACTGGCTGCAGGCAGATGGACTGTGCTGGGCTGGGCTGGGGCACACTGGCTGCAGGCAGACGGACAGCGTTGGGCTGGGCTGGGACACGCTGTCTGCAGGCAGACGGATAGCGCTGGGCTGCGCTGGGACACACTGGCTGCAGGCAGATAGACAGTGCTGGGCTGGGACACACTGGCTGCAGGCAGATGGACAGCGCTGGTCTGGCACACACTGGCTGCAGGCAGATGGACTGT
>NW_025157144.1:0-1473 GCF_004010195.1 Chiloscyllium plagiosum
CAATTCCATGTTTCAGTGTGTGTACAGCCCCCTCCAGTGTTTCTCTATAATAGATCTCCATTCTACGCATTGCGTGCTGTTTCATTTCTGCTTCCTTTCATTCAATGTATCAGAAATGAATATTTCATACCGATACACACGGGAAATTTACACAAATGAGGAAACACACTTGTGAAGGTCTGGAAGCTCTTTACCTGTTCTCTGTCGGTGTGGTCTGATCTGATTCGCAAAATCTCTTGCCAGAGCTGGGAATAAACTGGTGAAGGTGAGATACATCAGTTGTAGAGTGCTCTATGCGCATGACACCCTGCAGTTATTCCCCACGCCGTTTCACACAGCAGTGTTCTTCCTGTGAAATGAAAAGCTGTGAATTACAATTGGATCAATTTGTTGGAGACAGAATTGCTATACAGGGACATCTCCACGTTATTAGGACATACATCACCCAACTATGAATAACCACAGGGATACACAAGCGTCAGAGAGTCGCTATGGACTCGATGGGCTGAACAGCTTCTATCGGCGCGTGAGTGACGCCACGGATTGATGCTGTCCCTCTTCCTGTCTCTGGGACAGAGTGGCTGATGGTGAAACAAAGTCTCATTGTTAACCCTATCTTCTGCGTTAAACTGTCTGCAGGCCCGCAGCTCAGGGACGTGGGGAAGGCTCTCAGTGAGTGAGACTTTCAATCGAATTGTCTTTATCTAGGAAAGTTGGGGTTCAGTTGTTCACTGCTGCCCGATTGCAGCAAAGAAGCCGATGTTTGTGTTACAAAAGCCTTTCTGCAGGATTGCTGTGTGAAGATGGATTTTGAACAGCAATCAGGCTGCAAAAAATGCCCTCACGTGACTTTACCTGAGGGTGGAGAGTCCGGAGTACATTTGTGTCTTACCCATCAGCTCAACATCCTTATCGTTGGCTCAGATAAATGATATTTGCAGGAAGCTCCCAATCAAATTTGCTGATTCGCAGCACTTGATGGAACTGGCCGTGCCGATGACAGCGAGCTTTAGAGTGTAACCACACTTGCCTCTCCTCACACTGCTTGCCGGTGGAGGGAAATAGCTGAATACTCTGCCGATGGAGACAACTTAGTCCAAGCAGAAGGGATAAACAGTACTCTTCTGTGAACAAGGAGACAAAATGTCAAGGCGATATTCTGAAAACACTGTGATGCTTAAAAATCTGAAAACAAATTGGGATGTAGTTGGACCTGACCGAATCTCAGCTGGTTTGGTGTTGGCAATGTAAGAGTGTCTAGGGCATGATCTTCGTTCAGCAGCTGGTGTTAATACTGGCATGGGAGAATGTCTTACTTCAAGTTGCCATCGAGCCTTGGTTGTTTGACTTCACTTTTGCTCGGTCGTCCTATCAACTGTCTGATAAAAAGATGTAAATCATTAAGTTGCACTCTTTGAAATAACTTTGGATTTTGGGGTTAGAAGTGTCATTGTAGTGGGCATGGCACAGTAC
>NW_025157145.1:0-1473 GCF_004010195.1 Chiloscyllium plagiosum
CCGATGCACAGGGGCCCCCAGTGCGTGGGTTTGCTTCCTGCACAGGCAGTGATCAAAGTGAGAATGCAGCCTTGTCAAACTTTGAATGAGGCCCGTGAGCATCTGGTTAATCCACCACCGGTCATCTGTCTTTCTGTCTGTGTGTCTGATGTATTTCTTTGTCCCTGTCTCGGTCTCTCTCCAATAGCAATGCAGAACCTTGTTAACCGCCATAAACAAGAGATGCACAGAGAGGGAGAGACAGAGACAGAGACAGAGGGAGAGGAGAGACCAGTGAGAGAAGAGCAGTTACTCAGTCAGTCTGTCAGTCAGTCTGTCACTTCCTGTATCGCTCTCGGAGAGATTTGCAGACCCTTATAAATCTGCACAAAACATGTGTGTATTGGTGTCAGGAAAGTAAATGAACAATGATGGCCTATCAAAGTTAGAATGATTTGGATATCACCGTTCTCAACTGAAGTAATGTATCCACTATGTTCTCTCAGGGTCAGGTGTGAGATTGGTCAATTCAGACGATCGTTGCTCTGGAAGAGTGGAAATCTTTCACGATGGAAGTTGGGGCACGGTTTGTGATGATGGCTGGGATTTGGCAGATGCCACTGTTCTCTGCAAGGAGCTGCAATGTGGACCCGCCCTGTCAGTGCATGGTAGTGCTCGGTTTGGACCAGGTACCGGCAATATTTGGATGGATGACGTTTCCTGCAAGGGGACAGAGTCCCACCTCCAGTATTGCTCCTTCCCTGGTTGGGGAACCCACAACTGTGGTCATGGTGAGGATGCAGGTGTAATCTGTCACCCAGGTAAGACCCAGCTGTATAACTGAATGGACATCTTCTGTACAATACAGGTCCCTGAAAAGGATCAAAAATCAGAGTGAAGTTACACAAAAGTAAAAAAAAAGACCTGTCCTTCTACTTAACTGAAATGACCTTTGTCGCGAATTATGTAAAAATCATTTCTCTGTATCTACCCGAGTCCTGGGGGCTTTTATTGGGGATTGTCCCTGCCCACGTTCTGACCCTATCCTGGGAGTGTTTGATGGGGTCAGTGTCGAGCACGCATAACACTATCGTGTCTGAGTTGTCTCTATCCTGGAATTGGTAGATGAGGGCAGTGTAAAGGTAACTTTAGCGCCATGCTGCCCCGGTTCTGGGAGAGTTTAATGGGAGTCATTAAATTTAGTTTATAAAAATTGAGGTTGCATTCCTCTGTATCGAATCTCATGTTGTGCATGACTTCAGAGTGTTTGATGGGGTTCTGTGACATGACAGCTTCACTCTTAAGTTAAAAGTGGAAATGTTCTTTTCACTCCTTCTAAACCCATGTTGTGCCTGTCCTGGGAGGTTTTGATGAGGACAGTGTAGAGAAAGCATGATACACTATCTAACTGCATGCTTTCCTGGGCTGGGAGGGTAAGACGAGGGAAGTGGAGAGGGAGGTTTACACTGTATCTCACCCTCAGCGTCCTGGCCT
>NW_025157146.1:0-1473 GCF_004010195.1 Chiloscyllium plagiosum
ACTTGCAAACTTGCAAACTGTACCTCTTATGCTTGTATCCAAATCATTTACATAAATGACAAAAAGTAGAGGACCCAGCACTGATCCTTGCGACACGCCACTGATCACAGGCCTCCTGTCTGAAAATCAACCCACCACCCTCTGTCTTCCACCTTTGAGCCAGTACTGTATCCAAATGGCTAGTTCTCCCTGTATTTCATGAGATCGAACCTTGCTAATTAGTCTTCCATGGGGAGCTTTATCGAATGCCTTACTGAAGTCCATATAGATCACATCTAATACTTTACCCTCATCAATCTTCTTTGTTACTTCTTCAAAGAACAGAATCAAGATTGCGAGACATCATTTCCCACGCACAAAGCCATGTTGAATATCTCCAATCAGTCCTTACCTTTCCAAATACATGTACATCCTGTCTCTCAGCATTCCCTCCAACAATTTGCACACCATTGAGGTCATGCTCACCTGTCTACAGTTCCCTGGATTGTCTTCACCGCACTTCTTAAACAGTGGCACCTCGTTTGCCAAATTCCAGTCATCCGGCACCTCACCTGTGACTATCAATGAGACAAATATCTCAGCAAGAGGCCCAGAAATAACTTTTCTAGCTTCCCACAGAGTTCTCATGTACACCCGATCAGGCCCTGGTATCCACCTTTAACCGTTTCAAGACATCCAGCACTTACTCCTCTGTAATATGGACATTTTGAAAAATGTCACCATCTATTTCCCTACAGTCTATAGCTTCCACATCCTTTTCCACAGTAAATACTGATGCAAAATACTCATTTAGTATCACCCCCATTTTCTGTGGCTTCACACAAAGGCCACCTTGCTGATCTTTGAGGCGGCCTATTCTCTCCCTAGATACCCTTTTGTCCTCAATATATATGTAAAAACCTTTTGGAAAATCCTTAATTCAATTTGCCAATGTTATCTCATGTCCCCTTTTTGCCCTCCCGATTTCCCTCTTAAGCATCCTCCTACTTCCTTTACACACGTCTGTCTACAAATGACATATGTTTCCTTCTTTTTCTTAACCTCTTGAACAATGTCTCTCCCTCTGCTTTCTCTCTCTTTTGCTCTCTCTGTCTCTCTCTCTCTCTCAATGCCCCCTCAGCCCTCTTCATCTTCTTCTATTTATCCATCTTCTTCTTCTCTCTGTCCATATTTGCTGCCAGAACAGTTGGGTTTCTCTGTGCAGAAAAGTCCGACCAGATTCGAAATATTAACTCTGCTTCACTCTCTCTCTCTCTCTCTCTCTCTCTCTCTCTCGCTCTCTCCACGTTGCAACTGCCAGATGTCCTGCCAGCGTTCATCGTGCATGTGGCTAAAATGGGACACGTTCAAGGACTGGTTAACAATTCACGAGTTTTAATTTATAACTCTCAGTGAAGAACAAGTTTAGGAGTACGACCTGACACAGCTTACAGTCAACTGAAGAATCAACCAAAGTCAGCATCCCCATGGTTC
>NW_025157147.1:0-1473 GCF_004010195.1 Chiloscyllium plagiosum
AAACAAAACTGGCAAACTAAATGCATTTTCAGATACAGCAAAGCATGAATGCTAAATGTGAGACAGTCCGACGGCATGAGTTATAAAGTAATCTCACTACTAACAACAGGGCAGTTCCAAACTACTCTTTCAAACATACTGGAGCTTTAGTGCACCACCACTTCCCAGAAAATGCTGAAAAGAGAGAAAGAAAGAACATAATAAGAATGGGGCATAAAAAGTGAATTTCACCAATCACAGTCTCGATTAGATTACCTTTCCCTTCCCATGTCTCCAGGACGGAAATGAAGGAAATGGGAGAAATTCAATAACATATGACATTGCAATTCATGCGAACGATTTTCCCATTGGCAAGAAAACCAAATAACGACGAGTCGAGTCACCGCAGGACTTTGTTTCACAACAGCGATGAAATAACAGTCTCCATTCGGTTCCAGTAAAAACTCAACTTGCCTGGAACATAAAGCAACAGTACAGCTGCTTGCGATTTTCCGCACAGGTGGCCAGCAGGATCCTTTGGAAATTTGGGCAGTTTTCCACCCCGCAGTTAATTCCCCGGGAAGTAAACCCCTCTTTCTTTTGTTTTGAACATCAATGCAGCGGGGATCGAAAGAGCTTTTTAACAAGCTGCAGAGTTAGAGGTGATTGGCAGGAATGGCAGGAGTGCGATTTGAACCCACACCCCTGTTGGGACTGCAATCTGGATCCAGCGACTTAACAGCTGGGCAAGTCTAAACTACTTGTACAATCCGACCTCAGCCTTAGTGCACTACCACTTCCCAGAAAGTGCTGGAACGTGAGAAAGAAAGAACACAATGAGATTGGGCCGTAAAAAGTGAATTTCATCAATTCCAGTCTCGATTAGATCATCTTTCCCTTCGGTCTCGAGGACAGAAATAATGGAACACACGACATCCCAAACATTTTCCCATTCACCAAAACACCAAATAAGGATGAGTTGATTCACCGCAGGACTTTGTTTCACAACAGCGATGGTAAAAGAGTGTGCATTCGGCTCCAGTGAAAACTCAACTTTTCTGAAACGAAACAGCAGCGGTCGAGCTGGTTGAGCCCGCGATTTTTCATATGGGAAGCGAACACAGTTATGTCAGCACAGGCACTGACCCATTTGCCTGAGTCTATATTCGCACCCACCACTGTCAAGTCTTTGAGAAATCCTCAACTTTTTAACTTTGACCCATATTTCAACATGCTGTAGCATTACAGTTGATCAACTGAAAGGGCAGCGCAGACATTCGAATTTACATAACCGAGATTCAAAAACCTCGACGCACCTGTTCAGCCCACTCCGCCATGTGACCTTGCTGGATGCTTTCATGCGTTTTCACATATGCGCCTGCAAACTAACAGAAGCACATTCCCAGGGAAAGGGTTCTGTAATCCCTTTCCTGTTTGCTCAGCTGCTGGGAAAGGCTGGCCACAATATCAATTTCGCACCAGATCAGGATAGCC
>NW_025157148.1:0-1473 GCF_004010195.1 Chiloscyllium plagiosum
AGAGTAACCCATCCAGTCCCATTTCCCTCTGACGAATGCACCTATCCCTAGGGGCAATTTAGTGTGGCCTAATCATTTGAACTGCACATTTTCGAACTGTGGGAGGAAACCGGAGCACCCGGACTTAACCCATGCAGACACGGGAGAATGTATAAACTCCACACAGACAGTCGCCCAAGGCTGGCATCAAACATGGGACCCTGGTGCTGTGAGGCAGCAGTGCTAACCACTGAGCCACCGTGCCACACTACTAGTTAAAGCAAAATGCATTATGAGGGTCACTGATCTTTTCGAAAACATCACTCGACACATTGATAACATTCGCACTTATGTCAACCAAATGAATGTAGGTACGGGATGGGAAGATTGGGGTTTTGGCTCATGGTACAAATGATTAATTAATAGGTCTTTGTATGGTGCTATTGTTTTAATTGGTACTATATTCTGTCAAGCTTTAAAATACTTTCTATTGCTGGACACAGACCTGTAACGGGTACAGACACATTCTTTCAAGATTTAAATTAATAACTGTTTCTGAGGGCTGTCCTGTAAGGAGTACCGACAGATTCTGTCATGATTTACCATAATATTAGAGCCTTAGAGATGTACAGCACAGAAATAGATCCTTCGGTTTTGTTGGACAAATAGGCACAATTCTGAAAGCATGTCCCTGATTTCAATTCAGGCAGCAGTTGTCTCATTTCACAAAATTGTGAATCCACAAATGAGATAATAATGGTTTTGATGATCAAAAATTCTTAAGGACTCTCCTAATGAAAGAACACGAAGAGCTGCATATGCCAATGAGTGTGTTTTAATTCTTGATGTGTTGTTTGGATTCTTCCATTCTGCACAGATGTCAGGAGAAACTGTATGTTTAAAAGGGGAGTTATGATCTCGTTGCCAGGTAATTGGACAGGGAACAGGAGTTGGAAATAGTGTCCTACAGCTACTGCTGTAGAATCATAATTGATACAGGGTTCTCCCCAGTAAGAGGCACATACATATTATGTCAATATTTAAAATAATAACTGTTTCCGCGATCTCTCCTGTAAAGGGTACGAATATTCTGTCAAGAATTAAAATAACAGCGGGTACAGAGTACTGTCCTGCATAGTGTACAGACAGATTCTGTCAAGATTTAAAATAATAACTCTGACTGGGGCCTCTCCTGTTAGCTGCACAGACTGATTCTGTCAATAACTGTTACTGGGGATTGTCCTGCACAGGTGCACAGACAGATTCTGACAAGACTTAAAATAATACCTGTTCCTGGGGAGTGTTCTACACAGCGTACAGACAGAATCTGTCAAGACTTCAAATAATAATTGTTACTGGCGACTGTCCTTTAAGGAGTACAGACAGATTCTGTCAAGATTTACAATAATAACTGTGACTGAGGTCTACCCTATAAGGTGCACAGACAGATTGCGTCAAGACTTTGAATAATATGTCATTGGGGACTCTCCTGTA
>NW_025157149.1:0-1473 GCF_004010195.1 Chiloscyllium plagiosum
AATTAATAGTTATGGCTTATATTTTAAATTTAAAGACATGTCTCCAAAAACATGAAGAAATCAAGAAATCAAAAAAATCAAGAAATAACCCACTCTAATCACTACTGCAGCCTTTCTGTTGGACACACTTAAAACAACGATTAACTTATCTGATTCTGTGATGTGAACTTTGCCCAACAAGGTTCCTCCAAGATTACTTGTGAAATTCACTGTTTGTTAGTTTTCCCAGACGCACTCCGATGTCCAGCGATACATGAATTCAAAACTGTGCAGGTTCTCTCTCTCTCTCTCCTGCACCATCCTCACCATGTGCTTCCTTTGTCTGTTCTTCTCCCTTTTAAAACTGCTGTTGTTTTGACATTTTTTTTTCCAAAGTTCCAAAACAATGCAACAGCATATAAAACAGTAACTGCTGCTCCTGGAATTCGAGGAAATCACCTCCAATACCTCAATAAAGGAATAGCTGTTACAGCCAGAAATTTTTCCCGTCCTCCATCTTGGATTACTACTTTACATATGGTTGCTGAAAGTAATCACATCAGCTATTTGTTTGCCTTGATTGTAACTTTAAATTATCGTTACTAAATGCAGATGATATAAAGATTGGTGGACTTGTGTAGAAGCTTGTCAAAGGATACAGCAGGATATAGCTGGAAAGATAGCAGATTAAGTTTAATCTGGTGAAGTGTAAGATGTTGGACTTTGGGAGATCAAATGTTAAGGAAAGGTATACAGTAAATGGTTGGTTCATTTACACACTCACTTCACCTGCCCCTCTCAGTATATTCCCATTTATTGTCTATTTCCATTTATTGTCTGACTTCCCAAAATGCATTTCCTGACACTTATCAGAGCTGAACTCTATCTGCCACTTTCCTCCCCACTCCACCAAACCATCTATATAGTTTTGGAGCTTACAGCTATCCTCCACACAATCCACTACACGGCCAATTTTTGTGTCGTCTGCAAATGTCACAAATTTGCCACCATATTCAACTCCAAATCATTAATGGATAAAACAAACAGCTCAGGTCCCAACACTGAGTCATGCAGAGCTCCACTTCAAACAGCTTTCCATTCACAATGGCCACCATTGACCATTATCCTTTTCTTTCCTGTGACTAGCCAACTTTGGATCCAATTCAACACATTACCCTGTATCCCATGGGCTTTTACTTCTTCAACCAGTCTGCTGTGATGCTGCTGCTCCTTTAACAAGCTTGTAAATGGCACAGGCTCCAAAAAGTCGAAGTTGATGGGTTTGAGGGCCATTTTGATTATAGCTAACAGGTAATGCCTCAGGCAAAAGGCTCCCACATTTTTAAAAAGAACACTTGTACTATGAAAGGGGAGTGTCCCAGTTTTCCCAGCTCAGGTTATCTCTGGTTAGATTTGCTGTCTGGCTATTGACTGAAAGCAGTCAGGCAGTTGAAAAAGCTTCTGAACCCAAAGAAGCAGATCCATGATAGTACT
>NW_025157150.1:0-1473 GCF_004010195.1 Chiloscyllium plagiosum
GATTCCCATTCTCTCTGTCCCTGTGTCTGTCAATGATTCCCACTCTCTCTGTCCCTGTGTCTATCAGTGATTCCCATTCTCTCTATCCCTGTGTCTGTCTGTGATTCCCATTCCCTATGTCCCTGTATCTATCAGTAATTCCCATTCCCTCTGTCCCTGTGTCTATCAGTGATTCCCATTCCCTCTGTCCCTGTGTCTATCAGTGATTCCCATTCCCTCTGTCCCGGTGTCTATCAGTGATTCCCATTCTCTCTGTCCCTGTCTCTATCAGTGATTCCCATTTCCTCTTTCCCTGTGTCTGTCAGTGATTCCCACTCTCTCTGTCCCTGTGTCTATCAGTGATTCACATTCCCTCTATCCCTGTGTCTGTCACTGATTCCCATTGCCTCTGTCCCTGTGTCTATCCGTGATTCCCATTCCCTCTGTCCCTGTGCCTGTCAGTGATTCCCATTCCCTCTCTCCCTGTGTCTGTCAGTGATTCCCACTCTCTCCATCCCTGTGTCTGTCACTGATTCCCATTTTCTCTGTCCCTGTATCTATCAGTGATTCCCATTCTATCTGTCCATGTGTCTGTGACTGTCAGTGATTCCCAGTCCCTCTGTCCCTGTTTCTATCAGTGATTCCCATTCTCTCTGTCCCTGTCTCTATCAGTGATTCCCATTCTCTCTGTCCATGTGTCTATCAGTGATTCCCATTCCCTCTGTCCCTGTGTCTATCAGTGATCCCCATTCCCTCTGTCCCTGTGTCTATCAGTGATTCCCCTTCTGTCTGTCCCTCTGTCTATTAGTGATTCCCATTCTCCCTTTCCTTGTTTCTATCAGTGATTCCCATTTTCCCTTTCCCTGTGCCTGTCAGTGATTCCCATTCCCTCTGACCCTGTGTCTGTCAGTGATTCCCATTCCCTCTGTCCCTTTGTCTGTCAGTGATTCCCATTCTCTCTGTCCCTGTGTCCTTCATTGATTCCCATTCTCTCTGTCCCTGTGTCCGTCATCGATTCCCATTCCCTCTGTCCCTGTGTCTGTCATTGATTCCCATTCCCTCTGTCCCTGTGTCTATCAGCGATTCCCATTCCCTCTGTCCCTGTGTCTATCACTGATTCTCTCTGTTTCCCTCTGTCTACCTGTGACTCTCTCTCTGTTTCTATCTGTCACAGTCTGTCCCTCTGTCGATCTGTAAATCTTGCGCTCTCTCTCTCTCTCTCTGTCTGGCCCTGTGTCTATCTGTGTCTCTCTTTCATTAGATCTGGAGGGTTGTTTTTCAGACTGAAGGCCTTTGACCAGTGGAGTGCCACAAGGATCGGTGCTGGGCCCTCTAAGTTTTGTCATTTACATAAATGATTTGGATGCGAGTGTTAGAGGTATAGTTAGTAACTTTGCAGATGACACCAAAATTGGGGGGTGTAGTGGACAGCGAAGAGGGTTACCTCAGGTTACAACTGGGTCTTGACCAGATGGGCCAATGGTCTGAGAAGTG
>NW_025157151.1:0-1473 GCF_004010195.1 Chiloscyllium plagiosum
CACTGAAAATCCCACACTGACCTTTGGCACAACCACACTGACCACTGACACTCCTGCACTGACCACTGACACTCCTGGCACTGTCCCCTGACACTCCCACACTGACAACTGACTCTCCCACACTGACCACACCCGCACTGACCACTGACACTCCCGCACTGACCACTGACACTCCCACACTAACCACTGACACTCCCGCACTGACCTCTGACAGTCCCACACTGACCATTGACACTCCCACACTGATGACTGACAATCCCACACTGACCACTGACACTCCCGCACTGACCACTGTCACTCCATACTAACCACTGACACTCTGCACTGACCACTGACACTCCGCACAGACTCCTGACACTCCCATACTGTCCACTGAAACCCCCACACTGACCACTGTCACTTCGCACTGACCACTGTCACTCCGTACTAACCACTGACGCCTCTGCACTGACCACTGACATGCCAACACTGACAACTGACACTCCCACACTGACCACTGCGGATCACTGAAATTCCAGCACTGACCACTGGCACTCCCGCACTGACCACTGAAAATCCCACACTAACCTTTGGCACAACCACACTGACCACTGACACTCCTGCACTGACCACTGACACTCCTGGCACTGTCCCCTGACACTCCCACACTGACAACTGACACTCCTGCACTGACCACTGACACTCCCGCACTGACCATTGACACTCCCACACTGACCACTGACTCTCCTGCACTGACCACTGTCACTCCGCAGTGACCACTGACTCTCTGCACTAACCAATGACATTCCCGCACTGACCATTGACACTCCTGCACGGACCACTGACACTCCGCGATGACCAATGACAATTCCGCACTGAACACTGTCACTCCTACATTGACCACTGACACTCTCACACTGACCACTAACACTCCACACTGTCGCCTGACACTCCCACACTGACATTTGACATTCCCACATTGACCACTGAAACTCCCGCACTGACCACTGAAACTCTGCACTGACCACTGACACTCTGCACTGACCACTGACACTTCCACACCGACCACTGACACCTATGCACTCACCACGGACACTCCCTCACTGACCACTGACACTCCCACGCTAACCACTGACATTCCTGCACTGTCTCTTGACATGCCCACACTAACCACTGACACTCCCACACTGACCATTGAGACTCCCACACTGACCACTGACACTCCACACTGTTCCCTGACACTCCCACACTGACCACTGTCACTCCACACTGACCACTGACACTCCTGCACTGACCACTGACAGTCCCACACTGACCACTGACACTCCCACACTGACTCCTGACACTCCTGCACTGACCACTGACAGTCTCATGCTGACCACTGATGCTCTTGCACTGCCCACAGAAACTCCCACACCGACCACTGAAGCTCCGCACTGACCACTGACACTCCGCACCGAACAATGACACTCTGCGATGACCAATGACACTCCC
>NW_025157152.1:0-1473 GCF_004010195.1 Chiloscyllium plagiosum
AGATGGGGAAAAATATGATTTGCCATCAACGGCATCTTTGTAGAAAATGACTGAAATCAAAAGTAACGTCTAAATTGAAACCAAATTTTAAGACAGGATAAAACAATTACATTGTTCGTGTAAATAGAGATTGAAGAAAGGAGAGGTGAATTCAATAAAGCTTTCAATGTTACCGGGTGGGTGAAATTTGCCTCAATAGTCAACCAAATTGGGAAAGCATCAAGCTTCTCGTATTGGAGCCAATAGTTCACATTTCTTCTGTTTGCTGTTCAATAATTAAACAAATATTTGGCAGCACCATTCCACCTAATATCTTAGGCCTGTGTAACAGCTGTTTTTGTAACCTAGGAGTTTTATTTATTCCAAATAAATTCAAGAATGAGACCATCTGCTTTTTGGAAAAAGGCAAGAGTAAGAAAAATTGCTATGCATTGAAATAAATAATTAAATTGTAGAAAAAATATTCATTTTAATGGAATTAATTCTAGCAGCAACAGACAAATTAAGGAGAGACCATCGTTCAAAGTCTCATTTAATTTGTAACAGTAATGGTTCAAAATGTTTCCTGTCCAAATTGCCTTGTGTATCTGCCACGTGTTCACCAAGATAAACAAAACCAAAGTTGGCGATTTTAAATGGTAAATTATCAAGTGGGTATTCGACGGCAAGCTTATTGATAGCAAATATCTCAGTTTTGCTAAAATTCAAATTATACCAAGGAATCTTACTGAAAGATTCTAAAATTGAGAGTGTGGTGGGAATGGAGAGAGATAAGTTGGAGATAAATAGCAAAAGGTCACCTGCATAGAGGGCAACCTTCAACTCCACCCCATTTCTAGTAATGTCAGAGAAATCAGGAGGAGTCTGTGGAGCAATAGACAGAGGTTCAATTACACCAGCAAACAGCTGTGGATTTAAAGAACAACCTTGTCTCGTGGAACAATAAAGGTAGAAATAATCAGAATTCCTGTAATTGGTCCCAACAGAGGCCTGTGGTGATGCATAGAGTAGTTGGATCCCAGAAATACATTTTTCCCCAAAGTCAAATTTCTCCAAAATTAAAAAAAAGTTAAATCCATTCCACTCTATCAAAGGCTTTTTCAGCATTTAAAGATATCAAAGCCACAGGGAGGGTGGATGGGGAAGAATTATAAACAATGTTCAATTACCTGGCTAAGAAAAAAAGGAGTGCCTGTTGTGAATAAATCCAGTTTGATTCAAGGATATGAGAGATGGAAGGATGGTTTCCAAACGGTGGGCCAATAACTTTGACAATAATTTAAAGTCAACATTGAGCAGACTTATAGGACAATATCAACCACACAGTCAGGGATGTTTGTCTTTCTTTAAAAGCAAATAAATTGATGCCTGAGTTAAAGTTTGAGGAAGACAGCCAGAATTAAATGCTTCAACAAACATATCTACCAAAAGCAGAGCCACCTTCTTCCGAAATATTTTATAAATCCTGACCGG
>NW_025157153.1:0-1473 GCF_004010195.1 Chiloscyllium plagiosum
TTGAGTTTGAGTTAAGACCATAAGATGTCGGAGCAGAATGAGGACCATTGAGGATGCTCTGCCCTTCAATCAGATCATGGCTGACCTGATACTCTCCAACTCTACATTCCTGCCTTTTCCACAAAACCCTTGTTTCCCTGATCCATTAACATCTGACTATCTCTGCTGTAAATATTCTTAATGACCAAGCCTCGACAGCCCCCTGCAGTCAGGAATTCCCAAAGATTCCCGACCCTCTGAGTGAAGACATTCCTCCTCATCTCCATCTTAAATGGGTGAGCTCTTGCTGGGATATTCTGCCGTCTGGTTACACATTCTCACACAATTGAAACTAAAGGAAGTCACAAAGATAATTATTGCAGATGATATGAAAATTGGTGGAGTTGGGGTGAATGAGCAAGGAGATCCATGATTGCAGGAGGTTACTGATCAGTTGGAAAGATGTGCAGAGAAATGGTAAATTAAGTTTAATCTGTGCAAGTGTGAGGTCATGTCAAATTCAAGAAGAAAGTTAGGATACTGAGGGACAATGATATACAGAAGGATCTTGGTGCACTGAGTGGTAAGGTCCTAGGGAGTGTTACTGAACAAAGAGACCTTGGAGTCCAGGTTCATAGTTCCTTGAAAGTATAATCCCAGGTAAATAGGATAGTGAAGAAGGTGTTTATTCTGCTTGCGTTTACTGATCAGAGCACTGAGTAGAGGAGTTAGGAGGTCATGTTGTGGCTGTACAGGACATTGGATAAGCCATTTTTGGAATATTGCATGCAGTTCTTGTCTCCTCCCTATCGGAATGATGTTGTATAAATTGCTACTTTTCAGAAAAGATTTACAAGGATGTTGCCAGGATTGGAAGATTTGAGCTAAAGGGAGAGGTTGAATGGGCTGGGGCTACTTGAGGCTGAGAGGTGACCATATAGAGATTTATACAATCATGAGAGGTATGGGTCGGTTTAACAGACAAGGTCTTTTCCCTGAGGTAGTGGAGTCCAGAACCGGACGGCCTAGATTTAGGGTGAGAGGGGAAATATATAAAAGGAATCTAAGGGGCAACTTTTTCACGCAGAGGGTGATGCGTGAATGCAATGAACTGCTAGAGGAAATGGTGGAGGCTGGTTCAATTACTGCATCTAAAAGGCATCTGGATGGGCATATGAACAGGAAGGGGTGAGGGGGATTTGGGCCAAGTGCTGGCAAATGAGACAAAATTATGATTGCGTATGTGGGCAGCGTGAACGAGATGGACTGAAGAGTCTGTTTCCGTGCTGTACATCTCTATGACTAAATGTTTTGCACTGTACATTTCCAGCCACACACTTCACTGTTTCCCCTGTTTACCTTGGTCAATTCTCCTCTCAAACACATGTCAATGGCTTTGGTTTTGATTGTAGGGTGTGCTTTTTGGTCACTTTAAAATCCATCATCTCTCAGAATTCCACGGCACTACAATTTCCCAGAGGATATCTCAGTGTG
>NW_025157154.1:0-1473 GCF_004010195.1 Chiloscyllium plagiosum
CAGAAATTGCTTCCTCAATACCTCAGAAAGTGCTTCCTCAATACCTCAGAAAGTGCTCCTTCAATACCTCATAAATTGCTTCCTCAATACATCAGGTTTTGTTCCCTCAATACCTCAGAAAATGCTCCCTCATTACCTCTGATAGTGCTCCCGCAATAACTCAGAAAGTGCTCCCCCAATACCGAAGAATTCATCATTTTGTTGTGTTTTACTCCCAAAGCCCCTTAGACAGTAGCTCCACAAAACATTCACATCCTCAACACTTCAGGGCTCAGGGGTCAGCCCAGCTCCCCCCTCAGATTGTGTTCAAACCCCTTCAGACTGTAAGGACCCACATCCACCCCTGTCCAAGATTGGAGCCCAGGTCCCCAGAACATTACTTGTCTCTCTGGATTAATTTTAGAATTCCTACAATGTAGAAGCAAGCCATTCCGTCCATTGGCTCCACACTGACTGTAATTTTAGAATTCCTACAATGTAGAAGCAAGCCATTCCGTCCTTTGGCTACACACTGTCTGTCTGAACAGCATCCCACCCAGACTCACATCTTCTACTCTATCCCTGTAATGCTGCATTTCCCATGGCATCTTTGGGCGGTGGGAGGAAACTGGATCACCCGGAGGGAACCCGCACAAATACGGAGAGAATGTGTAAACTCCACACAGACAGTCACCGGGAGTTAGAATCAAACCACTGAGGCAGTTGGATAAACCTTTTCCACAAACAAAGCCAAGCTGACCATCCCTAATCAAGTCTTGCTTTTCCAAATGCATGTAAGTTGTCTCTCATAATGCCCTCCAACAGCTTACCCACCACTGCCATCAGGCTCACAGCTCCATAGTTCAATGGCTGTTCCTTGCAGCCTTACTTCAATAATGGCCCATAATTAATCACCCTCCAGTCTTCAGGCACCTCACCCGTTGTCACTGATCGGTCCATCTGATAAGGCCATCTACATCCTTCTGTCACCTCAGGCTATCCTCCTCAGTATTTATCACCCCACCAATCCCCATATCATTCATGAACCCAATGATTAACCCTCCACCATTCAAATCTAAATCTTTTCTATCAACCACATCAGCGAGAACCCAGCAGTGAGACATGAACAGACAGAGATTTCTAACTGGGCCATCACTGTCTGTTTCCTGCCACTCAGCATTCTGTGCCAAATTCCTTGAATCTTGAGTTTTTATGTTCACTATCAGTTTCCCATATGAATCCTGATAAAAGCATTACTGACCTCCAAGCAGGCGACAGGAAAGTATTGCCCTTATTTACACACCCGGTCACCTCCTTAAAAAGTGCACTCCCATTGGTCAGACCTGAGCTCCCCTGAACACAACCATTCTGACTGTTCTTCATGAACTCCAGTCTCTTTAAATGCTGATTAATTCTATCTCCCCAACATTGCTTCCAACAGACGTCCCACCCACGGTATTTGCCTGACTGCCCTTTAGCTGCCTGGTATACCCC
>NW_025157155.1:0-1473 GCF_004010195.1 Chiloscyllium plagiosum
ACCTTAACTCTTAAATTTAAAGAAACAAACTGCACTCTTGATTGGTTGAATCAAACTTTAATGATTGTTTCAATGAATCAAACGTTATTCAATGTTTCAATGAAACAAAGTTAACACGCTTATTTAGTGAATGAATTTGCACACGTTTATTCAATGAAAGAGGCTGCACTTGCTCAAAGAGTAGAGGTTCTCTCTTTCGTTCAATGCCTCAAGCTTAACGCATTGATTCTATCAAACAAATTGCACACATTTTGTTGAATTCAATGAACACTGCTACTCTCTTTCTCTCAATGTCACAAGATTCACACATTGTCTCAACCAAACTGTACACATTCACTCCATGAACCAAACTGTACGTGTTAATTCAATCACAGAGATTCTCTCATTCATTCAACGTTTCAAGCTCAACGCTTCCATTCAATTATACAAACTGCATTCATTGAATCATAGAATCTAACTACGATTATTCGGTTGTTTCAATAGAACAAATGTAACTGTGAATCCTACTGCACTCATTCATTCAATGAAACAGACTGCATATGAAGATTCAATGACTGGAGTTTCTCTCATTCGTTCAAAGCCACAAGCTTAATGCATTGATTCAATCAGACAAACTGCACACATTTAGTCCATGAAACAAAGTGCACCCGTTCATTCAAAGAGTAGAGCTCTTCTCTATCATTCTATGCCTCGTGCTTAACGCTTCATTTCAATGAAACAACCTTAATTCATTCATTCATTCATTCATATTTCAATCTTTGATTGAAAGAAACAATCGTAATTCATTGATTTAATGGTAGAAAATTCACTCACTTGTGGATTTAACTGCATTCATGCAATTAATGAATCGAACTGCAAACATTCATTCAATGAGAAACACTGCAAGTCCTATTCCAATGAATCTAGCTTTTGTCATTCATTCAATGAAAGGAACTGCACGCGTTCATTCGATAATACAAACTGCATGGATTTATTAAATGAAACAGCCTTCTCGTGTAAATTCAATAAGTTAAGCTTTTCTTGTTTATTTAATGTAGCGAGCCAAACTCTTTCATTCAATGAAACCAACTGCATTGATTCAATCATTGAATCAAACTACAATCATTGAGTCAATGAATAAAACGGTATTAATGGATTCAATCAAACAAACTTAACTCATTTACTTCGTGAATCAACTACACCAATTCATTCAATGAAATGCACTGTATGTCTTTATGAAAAGAGTAGCGCTCCGGCCATTCATTCAATGCACGAGCAAAACGCATTCATTCAATGGAGCAAACTGCACTCATTTATTCAAAGATGGAGACCACGTCTTAATTCAAAGAGTAGAGCTTTTCTTATTCATTCAATGGGTCAAGCTTAACGCTTTCATTCAATGAAACAAACTCCATTCATTCAAAAATTGAATCAAACCTTATTCCTTGCTACAATGAAACCAACCAATCTCCCTTATTTAGTGAACCAAACTGC
>NW_025157156.1:0-1473 GCF_004010195.1 Chiloscyllium plagiosum
GCTAATGACTTGATTAAATGGTGTACCTGGAATTTTGAGGGAAGTCACCCACCAATTAAGAGGAAGAAGGTACATTTGAACCTTAGAAAGAGAAGCTGGATATTGTTTTGTTACAGGAGACACACTTGGATGATAGGGAGCTTTTGAAATTACAGCAGAATGGTTTTGATAGAGTTTATTTTTCATCAATTAATACCAGAAGTAATGGAGTGGCTATATTGGTAAGGAAGAATCTCTCATTTAAGTTACTAGAGTGTGTTAAAGACACACATGGGAGGTTTGTAATTCTTAAAGCTTTGATAAATGGGGAAGAATATGGTGTTTTAATGTTTATTGCCCCCAGCTCATCCCCTTAAATTTTTGGTAGAAACTTTTTCTAAACTGATAAGTCTTGAGTCCCGGCACATCATTATAGGGGGAGATTTGAACTGTCTCGTGGATCCCACAGTAGGCAGGTTGCCCAAAGGTGTCTCTACTCTCTGTACAAACGAAACAATTAGTGGATTGTTATGTGGAGTTAGGGTGGAGATGCCTCCAGCCAACCCGACAGGCAAGGATTTTACATTTTTCTCCAATCCACACAGATGTTACACCAGGATTGTTTTTTTTTTCCTGACTTCTGTGGCAACCCTGGACTTGGTGGCATCTTGTTTGATTATCATTGATCATTCTCCAATGTACCTGTTGGTTAGGGTTAAGGATGTTACAGTGGGTTCGAGGCACTGGCAAATGGATCCCTTTATCCACAAGGATAGTAAGTTTGTGGAGGATTTCTCTAGGGAATTTCAGGTGGGTTCCTAGACATTAACTCCGGCTCGGTTAAGATTAGATTAGATTAGATTACTTAGTGTGGAAACAGGCCCACACCGACCTGCCGAAGCGTAACCAACCCATACCCCTATATTTACCCTTTACCTAACACTATGGGCAATTTAGCATGCCCAATTCACGTGACCTGCACCTCTTTGGACTGTGGGAGGAAACCGGAGCACCTGGAGGAAAACCACGCAGACACTGGGAGAATGTGCAAACTCCACACAGTCAGTCGCCTGAGGCGGGAACTGAACCCGGGTCTCTGGCGCTGTGAGGCAGCAGTGCTAACCACTGTGCTACCGTGCCGCCCACTAATAGTCCATCCATCCTTTGGGAAACTGCCAAAGCCTATGCCGGGGTTAGTTATTTCCTATTCCACCAGTAGAAAGGAGCAGAAGGTGGAGCAGCAACGTCTCCTTGAAGCACGGTTGAAGGCAGCCGAGAAAGCCTACTTTGACAGTCTCTTGTTGGTCAAACTGCAGAGGATTATGGCACTGTGGTCTGCATTGCTCTCACAGATGGCAAAGAAGAAGCTTGCTTTTGCAAAGCAAAAGTTATATGAGCATAGTGACAGGCCAGGCAAATACTTAGCATATCTTGCTAGGAAAAGGAGGCGATTAGGGAAGTGTATGGGAACCTGACATATGACTCTAAATTAAT
>NW_025157157.1:0-1473 GCF_004010195.1 Chiloscyllium plagiosum
GTAGTCACTCTGTCTTTCTCTCTATTCCCACTACAGTGTACAGTCACTCTGTCTCTCTCTCTCAATTCCCAGTACAGTGTGTAGTCACTCTGTCTTTCTCTCTATTCCCAGTGCAATGTACAGTTACTCTGTCTCTCTCTCTCTATTCCCAGTACAGTGTGTCGTCACTCTGTCTTTCTCTCTATTCCCAGTACAGTGCACAGTCACTCTGTCTCTCTTTCTCTATTCCCAGTACGGTGTGTAGTCACTCTGTCTTTCTCTCAATTCCCAGTGCAATGTACAGTTACTCTGTCTCTCTCTCTCTATTCCCAGTACAGTGTGTCGTCACTCTGTCTTTCTCTCTATTCCCAGTACAGTGCACAGTCACTCTGTCTCTCTCTCTCTCTCTATTCCCAGTACGGTGTGTCGTCACTCTGTCTTTCTCTCAATTCCCAGTACAGTGTACAGTCACTCTGTCACTCTCTCTCTAATCCCAGTACAGGGTGTAGTCACTCTGTCTTTCTCTCTATTCCCACTACAGTGTACAATCACTCCGTCTCACTCTCTATTCCCAGTACAGTGTACAGTCACTCTGTCTCACTATCTCTAATCCCAGTACAGTGTACAGTCACTCTGTCTCACTCTCTATTCCCAGTACAGTGTACAGTCACTCTGTCTCTCCCTCTATTCCCAGTACAGTGTACAGTCACTCTGTCTCACTCTCTATTCCCAGTACAGTGTACAGTCACTCTGTCTCTCCCTCTATTCCCAGTACATGTACAGTCACTCTCTCTCTCTCTATTCCCAGTACAGTGTACAGTCACTCTGTCTCTCTCTCTAATCCCAGTACAGTGTACAGTCACTCTGTCTCTCTCTCTAATCCCAGTACAGTGTACAGTCACTCTGTCTCTCTCTCTCTATTTCCACTATAGTGTACAGGCACTCTGTCTCTCCCTCTCTAATCCCTGTACAGTGTACAGTCACTCTGTCTCTCTCTCTATTTCCACTATAGTGCACAGTCACTCTGTCTTTATCTCTATTCCCAGTACAGTGTAAAACATTGAACATAGAAAAATACAGCGCAGTACAGGCCCTTCGGCCCTCGATGTTGCGCCGATCCAAGCCCACCTAACCTACACTAGCCCACTATCCTCCATATGCCTATCCAATGCCCGTTTAAATGCCCATAAAGAGGGAGAGTCCACCACTGCTACTGGCAGGGCATTCCATGAACTCACGACTCGCTGAGTAAAGAACCTACCCCTAACATCTGTCCTATACCTACCACCCCTTAATTTAAAGCTATGCCCCCTCGTAATAGCTGACTCCATACGTGGAAAACGTTCTCATGGTCAACCCTATCTAAACCCCTAATCATCTTGTACACCTCTATCAAGTCACCCCTAAACCTTCTTTTCTCCAATGAAAACAGCCCCAAGTGCCTCAGCCTTTGCTCATATTATCTTCCTACCATACCAGGCAACATCCTGGGAA
>NW_025157158.1:0-1473 GCF_004010195.1 Chiloscyllium plagiosum
CAGGCATAGAATCTCAGTTAGTTACAGGGACTGTATCTCAGTCAGTGACAAGGATTGATCCTCAGTCAGTGACAGGGATTGAATCTCAGTCAATGACAGGGATTGACCCTGATATAGTGACAGGGATTGAATCCTAGTCAGTGAAAGTGATTGAGTTTCAGTCAGTGATAGGGATTGACCATCAGTCAGTGTCAGGGATTGAACATTAGTCAGTGAGAGGGATTGAATCTCAGTCAGTGACAGGGATTGAATCTCAGTCAGTGAAAGGGATTGAGCCTCAATCAGTGACTGGGATTGAACCTCAGTCAGTGACAGGGATTGAATCTCAATCAGTGACAGGGATTGACGCTCAGAAAGTGTTAGGAATGAAATCTCAGTCAGTGACAGGCATAGAATCTCAGTCAGTGACAGTGATGGAATGTCAATCAGTGGCAGGGATTGAATCTCAGTCAGTGACAGGGATTGAATCTCAGTCTGTGACAGGGATTGAACCTCAGACATTGACAGGGATTGAATCTCAATCAGTGACTGGGATTGCACCTCAGTCAGTGACCGGCATTGAATCTCAGTAAGTGACAGGGATTGAATCTCAATCAAGGACAGGGATTGATGCTCAGAAAGTGTTAGGAATGAAATCTCAGTCAGTGACAGGCATAGAATCGCAGTCAGTGACAGTGATGGAATGTCAATCAGTGGCAGGGATTGAATCTCAGTCAGTGACAGGGATTGAATCTCAGTCAGTGAAAGGGATTGAGCCTCAATCAGTGACTGGGATTGAACCTCAGTCAGTGACAGGGATTGAATCTCAATCAGTGACAGGGATTGACGCTCAGAAAGTGTTAGGAATGAAATCTCAGTCAGTGACAGGCATAGAATCGCAGTCAGTGACAGTGATGGAATGTCAATCAGTGGCAGGGATTGAATCTCAGTCAGTGACAGGGATTGAATCTCAGTCTGTGACAGGGATTGAACCTCAGACATTGACAGGGATTGAATCTCAATCAGTGACTGGGGTTGCACCTCAGTCAGTGACCGGCATTGAATCTCAGTAAGTGACAGAGATTGAATCTCAATCAAGGACAGGGATTGATGCTCAGAAAGTGTTAGGAATGAAATCTCAGTCAGTGACAGGCATAGAATCGCAGTCAGTGACGGGGATGGAATCTCAGTCAGTGACAAGTTTTGAATCTCAGTCTGTGACAGGGATTGAATCTCAGTCAGTGAAAGGGATTGATCCTCAGTCAGTGACAGGGATTGAACCTCAGTCAGTGACAGGGATTGAATCGCAGTCAGTGACAGGCATTGAATCTCCGTCAGTTTCATGGATTGAATCTCAGTCAGTGACAGGGATTGAATCTCTGCCAGTGACAGGCATTGAATCTCAGTCAGTGACAGAGATTGAATCTCAGTTTGTGACAGGGATTGAACCTCAGTCAGTCACAGGGATTGAACCTCAGTCAGTGAGAGATATTG
>NW_025157159.1:0-1473 GCF_004010195.1 Chiloscyllium plagiosum
ATTGCACAAAGATTAATCCTGGTTTGCCCCCTCCACGAGGAAGCTGAGATCCAGCAGTTGAAAAGTGCTTGGATGAGCTCTGAGTTATAAAACAGTAATCTGTTTGAGCGACAGTGCTAGAGACGGAATGACATTCAAAAAGGCACCATGAATTATCTCGTATGTATACAGGAACCAGTCTAACAGACATAAAGTACAAAAACGCTCCTCTCCATTTGATTAAAATATGCTCCCCAATACTAACTCCAGGATTAAACTCAGATTAATG
Organism: Chiloscyllium plagiosum; assembly: GCF_004010195.1. Classification (NCBI taxonomy): domain Eukaryota; kingdom Metazoa; phylum Chordata; class Chondrichthyes; order Orectolobiformes; family Hemiscylliidae; genus Chiloscyllium; species Chiloscyllium plagiosum. The sequence goes on from NW_025157159.1 coordinate 269, forward strand.
GCTCATCAAAAATAAATATTTGTTTCCACATCTGGCTTGGCTCAGTGGTTAGCACTGCTGCCTCACAGCACCAGGGACCTGGGTTCAAATCCAGCCTCAGGCGACTGTCTGTGTGGAGTTTGCATGTTCTCCCCGTGTCTGCGTGGGTTTCCTCCCACAGTTCAAAGATGGGCAGGTTAGGTGAATTGGCCATGATAAATTGTCCACAGTGCTCGGTGCCTTATTCAGTGTGAATTGAATCTGGGTGGGTTACTCTTCGGAGGGACAGTGTGGACGTGTTGGGGCTGAAGGGCCAGTTTCCACACTGTAGTGAATCCAGTCTGAAAAAAAAAACCTGAGCATCCATTACCTTCAAACGAGACTGCTCCTCGATTCATTGATCTGGATGATTGAACACAGAAGTTTGGCAGGTTGCAAAGCCCCAATTGTACAAAGGAATAATGTGAATGCGCTGGGGTGGACAACCTCAATAAATTGATTTAGTTACAAATAAAGAAATAGATTCATTTAGCTAAACATCAGAATCGCGCACGCACAGGAGGTAGTTTGCGCCCTCCATTGGCTAGCATCACCGTTGGCCAATGGGAATCCATGGAGGACGGAAGTAAGCTGGGCCGCTAGGCAATCAGCGCTTCCCTATTGTCTGAATGCGGAAGTTGGACAATGAAGCTGCTGACTGGTGCCCAGAGAAGGTGCTGCTGCTCTTCATCTCTCACTGAATGAAGATGGAGCTTCACCCAGACTGAACCATCCTCCTGTGGGAAATCATCTGGGAGCATTTTATTGTTTTTCTGTTCTTTTCTCATATGGGGTTAAACTGCTGACTTGCAAGAATTGCAAGAATTGAATCCAGGGAAGGGAACATTATCTCTAAAGTGAGGTTCATTTCTCCCGCCATGTAAAGCCAGTGACATCGGTTACTGTTCTGAGGAAGGGTCACTCGACCCGAAACTTTAAACTTTGATTTCTCTCGACTCATATTGCCAGACCGGCCGAGCTTTTCGAGCAATGCCTGCGTATGTTTGTGTCATCCTTTACTCAGTCAATTTGGCGCACTCGTTTGTCTGACTCGCAAAATTATATCATTTCATAATGTTTGCAATTAAAAAGGGTGATTTCCAGTTAAGAGCTGGCAATGAGTTGAGGCATTAAATTAATATCAGGTTGAGTTATGAGTTTTTTGTCATACTGTACATATTTGGAAA
>NW_025157160.1:0-1473 GCF_004010195.1 Chiloscyllium plagiosum
TGAACAGCAGTCCCTGTGTATATTATAGTGAACTGCAGTCGCTGTGTGTATTATAGTGAAAAGCAGTCCCAGTGTATATTATAGTGAACAGCAGTCGCTGTGTATATTATAGTGAAAAGCAGTCCCTGTGTATATTATAGAGAACAGCAGTCCCTGTGTGTATTATAATGAACAGCAGTCCCTGTGTGTATTAAAGAGATCAGCAGTCCCTGTGTGTATTAAAGAGATCAGCAGTCCCTGTGTATATTATAGAGAACAGCAGTCCCTGCGTGTATTATACTGAACAGCAGTCCCTTTGTGTATTACAGTGAACAGCAGTCCCTGTGAATATTATAGTGAACAGCAGTCCCTGTGTGTATTATAGAGAACAGCAGTCCCTGTGTATATTATAGAGATCAGCAGTCCCTGTGTGTATTATAGTGATCAGCAGTCCCTGTGTGTATTATAGTGAACAGCAGTCCTGTGTATATTATTGTGAACAGCAGTCCCTGTGTGTATTATAGAGAACAGCAGTCCCTGAGTGTATTATAGAGAACAGCAGTCCCTGCGTGTATTATAGTGAACAGCAGTCCCTTTGTGTATTAAGGGGAACAGCAGTCCCTGTGTGTATTATAGTGAACAGCAGTCCCTGTGTATATTATAGGGAACAGCAGTCCCTGTGTGTATTATAGAGAACAGCAGTCCCTGTGTGTATTATAGTGAACAGCAATCCCAGTACGTATTATAGAGAACAGCAGTCCCTGTGTGTACCATTGTGAACAGCAGTCGCTGTGTATATTATAATGAACAGCATTCCCTGTGTATATAATAGTGAACAGCTGTCCCTGTGTGTATTGTAGTGAACAGCAGTCCCTGTGTATATTATAGTGAACAGCAGTCCCTGTGTATATTTTCATGAACAGCAGTCCCTGTGTGTATTATAGAGAACAGCTGTCCCTGAGTGTATTATAGTGAACAGCAGTCCCTGTGTATATTATAGTGATCAGCAGTCCCTGTGTATAATGTAGAGAACAGCAGTCCCTGTGTGTATTATAGTGAACAGCAGTCCCTGTGTGTATTATAGTGAACAGCAGTCCCTGTGTATATTATAGTGAACAGCAGTCCATGTGTATATTGTAGAGAAAAGCAGTCCCTGTGTGTATTATAGTGAACAGCAGGCCCTGTGTGTATTATAGTGAATAGCCGTCCCTGTGGATATTATAGAGAACAGCAGTCTCTGTGTGCATTATAGAGAACTGCAGTCCCTGTGTGTATTATAGTGAACAGCAGTCCCTGTGTGTATTATAGTGAACAGCAGTCCCTGTGTATATTATAGAGAACAGCAGTCCCTGTGTATATTATAGTGAACAGCAGTCCCTGTGTGTATTATACTGAACAGCAGTCTCTGTGTGCATGAAAGAGAACAGCAGTCCCTGTGTGTATTATCCTGAACAGCAGTCTCTGTGTGCATTATAGAGAACAGCAGTCCCTGTG
>NW_025157161.1:0-1473 GCF_004010195.1 Chiloscyllium plagiosum
TAGATTCGTATGACTCCAAAGTGACACAGCAGTGAAATGTGGAGGAAAATGTTAAAATTATTCAGTCTCAAGGTAATTAAGGAATGGATGACAGTTTCAGCAGCAGATGAGCTGAGGCTCAGGAGGGGTTGGGTAAAGTGATTGAGCCGGTCTTGGTGGTGATGGAGTTATGTGATTGGATGCTTGTCCTTGATGAAAGTACTCTCCCATGATTCTGAACAGTCTCGTCCAGCCTCGACATGTACCAGGGAGAGAAATGGACCAGGGTCCTGTTTATGGTGAACGGCAGAGGCCCATTTGGAAACTGTGACATGCCAGCTGCTTTCAAGGTTACCTTTTCCGAGTGTCAGCCCCACAATTTCAGTATTCATTCAGCTCAATTTCACAACCGGCCCTTCTGTTTTTTTTTTGTAAATTTTCTCTCATTTTCACAGGAATTTAGAATGAGAGGATTCACAGCCACAAGTCTCCAAACCAATCACCACATCAGCATTTGACGGAATCGTGCAGCATATTGACATGTGAACACCATTAGTATTTGAACTTGAAAGGAAAGAGCATTGTTCACAGTGGAGAGAAACCGAACACGTGTGCATGGATAAGGTGTCAGTCAACCATCTGACCTAATTGGTGAAGCCGTGGAAATGTGAGGACAATGAGAAGGGATTCACTTGCCCATCGAAGCTGGAAACTCATTGGCGCAGTCACACCAAGTATAAGCCATTCACTGTCTCCAAATGTAGGAAAGGATATACCCAAGTACCCCAACTATTGACACACTAGCGAGTTCACACTGATGATAAACCCTTCATCTCCGCTCAGTGCAGACAGAGTTTCAGGCACTCTGACAGTCTCATTACACTCGACCGAATTCACACTGGGGAGAGGCCATTCTCTCGTTCGCTGGTGTGTCAGTAGTCCATGCACTCATTTGCTGACACACCAACGATTCCATACTGGGGAGAAGCCATTCATCTGCTACTTGTGTTGGGAGGGAGTCACTACCTCATCCCACCTGCAGAGGCAACAGTGAGATCATCAGTGATGATACACATTGGATTCTTCCGTCCTGTTTCTGTGATCAATCAGATCAGTTACCGTTTACAATTGCTGACTATGGGGACGGTTGTGCATAGGCGATGCACAAAATACTTAGCATTGTTAAATTTGTCAAATCATGTCAAACATGCCGAGTCATGGCAAGAAGTGTCGAAGCAGTAAAGAAATGTCAAGAAGTGTTTCTGAAAATGAGAACATTTTCCTGAAGAGTATGCCATCTGAATTGTTGAACTTTAAGTAATTGAACTGAATTAATTTTCTCTGGTGTGAATGGATATTTGTGGATATCAAGTGAGGTGATCAGGAAATGATGCTGAGTTGACGCAAGGATTGCATTAGTGTAGAAAATGAGAGGGAATGAGATTAGGGAGAGGGGATGACTTGATATGGATGCAACACGGACAGAGTGACGGG
>NW_025157162.1:0-1473 GCF_004010195.1 Chiloscyllium plagiosum
TCTGTGCTGTATTGTTCTATGTTCTATGTAAGGACAGGCCAGGGAACTATCGACCGGTGAGCCTGACATTGATGCTGGGCAAGTTGTTGGAGGGAATCCTGCGGAACAAGATGCGCGTGTATTCTGAAAAGCAAGGACTGAGTAGTGATAGTCAGCATGACTATGTGCGTGGGAAATCATGTCTCACAAACTTGATTGAGTTATTTGAAGATGTATCAAAGAGGATTGATGAGGGCAGAGAGGTGGGCATGCTCTATGGAATTCAGTAAGGCGCTTGACAAGGTTCCCCATGGAAGACAGGTTAGCAAGGTTAGATCTCATGGAATACAGGGAGAACTAGCCGTTTGAATACAGAACTGGCTCAAATGTAGAAGGCAGGGTGGTGGTGGAGGGTTGTTTTTCAGATTGGAGGCATGTGACCAGTGGAATGCCGCAAGGATCAGTGCTGGGTCCACTTCTTTTCGTCGTTTATATAATATGATTTAGATATGAGCATAGGATGTATAGTTAGTAAGTTTGCAGATGACACCAATATTGAAGGTATAGTGGACAGCGAAGAGGGTTACCTCAGATGACAACAGGATGTTGTTCAGATGGGTGAGAAGTGGCAGATGGAGTTTAAGTCAGATAAATGCGACGTGCTGCATTTTGGAAAACCAAATCTTAACAGGACTGATACACTTAGTGGCAAATTCCAAGATCGTGTTGATGAACAAAGATATCTTGCAGTGAAGGTTCATATTTCCTTGAACGTAGAGTTTCAGGTGGATAGGACATTGAAGAAAGTGTTTGGAATATATTCCTTTATTGATCAGAGCATTGAGTATAGACATGACATTGGTTAGGCCTCTTTTGGAATATTGTGTGCAATTCTGTTCTCCATCAATCGGAAGGATGTTGTGAAACTTAAAAGGGTTCAACAAAGATTGACAAGGATATTGCCAGGGTTTGAGCTGCAGGAAGAGAGCAAAAAGGCTGGGGCTTTCTTTCCCTGGAGCATCGGAGACTGAGGAGTGACCTCCGTAGAGTTTTATAAAATCATTGGTAGCATGGATAGGGTAAACAGACAAGGTCTTTCCCTGAGTAGGAGAGTCCAGAAATAGAGAGCATAGGTTGAGGTTGAGAGGGGAACTAAGGAGCAACTTTTTCACGCAGAGAGTGGTGCGTGTATGGAATAAGCTGCCAGAAGTAATAGTGGAGGCTGACAGTTATAGCATTTTAAAGGCATTTGGATACTTGACATGAATAGGAAGGATTTAGCGGGATAAAGGGTGCTGGCAAGAGGGATAAGATTAGGTTCGGATATCTGGTCGGCATGGACAAATTTGACCGAAGGTTCTGTTTAGTGCTGTTCATCTGTGACTCTCAGTTTCGGTCCCTTCAAAGATAAATCTTAGTCTGTTTTATTTCAGTAAAGCTACAGCATTCAGTAGGCAACTGTTTTATTCTTTAAATACACATCTTATGATACTT
>NW_025157163.1:0-1473 GCF_004010195.1 Chiloscyllium plagiosum
CTTTTCCAATAAAACATCTTTTGCTCAATCCTGTGCTGTGCACTTATCCTGAGCCCGATGCTTCAGTAATCTATTGTCCGACTCAGTAAAAGCTGCTCCACGAGATTTAATTGCAGATCAGCTGCATCTAAATGGATTGAATTGCTTGAAGATGCCGAACATGGGATTGAGCACTTTCACCCAAAACAGTGACCGCAGCAGTACAGAATGAACAGTGTAAATGTGAGTATTATATTGTGCAATATCTCAATGAAATGGGAGGGTGAGCGTTTGGGCGAATTAGTTTTTGTGGGAGGGAGAGATTTCTCCGATAAAGGGTGGTTATGATATGTGAAACGCAAAGATGTGAGATATCGGGTGTTTGAAGAAGGAAACTTATCACCATGTAGAGTATTTTATGTAAAACAAAGATTGATTTTCCCAGCTTTTGGTGAGCACATATTACATGGAGTAAAACTGGAAAAATGCCGACTGTTGTGACAGTGATTCGAGCAGAACTTGCTGTGTTGACAATGCCAAGGAAGAACCATTTCATGATCCTGACGCCACATGGAAAAGCACGAGGCAAAAAGCAATTAGGATCGTGGCAGAGGTTATGGCAGGAACAGAACCATCCGCACAAAGGAATACTTGTCAAACAGTGTCTGAGATGTGGGAACTCAGATTGTGCGAGATATGCGGCTGTCCGGCCCCATCTCCGGCACTTTTATTTCCCTTCCCAGGAACAAAGACACGGAGGAGTCTGTCCGAAACTTTTCATTCAACTTTGCAAAGTCGGGTGCAATGCCTCGTGGGTACACACATGAATAATGATCTCCACACATTATATACACGCAAATGTTGGCTGGATCTCCTACTGCTGTCTTGACCAATGAGTGCTAGGGTTCCCCACTGTTTTCCTTATTTGGGTTCTGGTGCCTGCGATTATTTTGTTACTCACTTGGCCAATCAGTGTTCGAGTTCCCCGTTCTTTCCTTATATGGATGATGTTGTACAACTGTGGTTAAGGGCGGTCTCTCAACTATCGAGGAACGCTGTTACAATTGTTTCATTCATAAAAACATGGGGGAGGTCCAGCAACAGTTTCGAGTGTCTGCTTTTACTATAAGGTAGAAAAGACTAAAATACAGCTAACCGTTTAAAAATTACACTACCCCCTACAAGATTCGGTTGAAGTTTTAACTTTTATGTCCCGAGAGACTGTAGAGATTGCAACACTGAGGTTGTAGGATATTACGTTTGCGAGATACCTACAAAACTTCAAAGGGTCTTGGGATACTGCAGGGTATTGCTGAAATGTGTTTCTCAATAACACTGTATTTTAACATCGGTTACTTTACCAATTTCCTCACTCATTGACGTAATCATATAATGGCATGTCATATAATCCCAGTTCCACATTAAACTCCATTTATGAACTTTCATTCCAGCTGTCTATCTATACCTTTCTGTAACCTACAACATCCTTCGTCA
>NW_025157164.1:0-1473 GCF_004010195.1 Chiloscyllium plagiosum
ACTATCTGCAAGGCACAAGTCAGGAGTGTGATGAAATACTCTACACTTGTCAGGATGAGAAAAGCTCAAAGAACACACAAGGAGCTTGAAGCCATCTCTCATAAAGCAACCAGCTTGATTGGTACCTGATCCTCAAATATCCACACTCTCCACCACTCACTCAGTTACATCAGTGTATACTAGCGATAAGATTCACTACGGGAATTTGCCAAAGATCCTGAGACAGCACCTTCTGAACCCATTACCACTTCCTTCCAAAAGGACAAGAGCAACAGATACATTCCAAGCAACAGATACTTAGGATCACCACCACCTACAGTTTCCCCTCTAAGCCATTCACCATTCTGTGTTGGAACTATATCACCGTTACTTTATTGTTGCTGAATCAAAATCCTGTAATTCCCTCTTCAATGGCATAATGGCTGTAACTAGAGCAGATGGACTGCTGATGTTCAAGAAGGCAGCTCACAGCTATCTTTTCAAGGGTAGCTAAGGATGGGCAGTAAATTCTCGCCCAGCCAATTTCACTCTCAGCCATGAGCGAATTGAAATAAAATATTGTCCTTCCCTGCATTATGCATAATTAGTTTACCCATTGCATATGCAGATTGAAGTCACCCAGCTGTATTGCCCATGTTAGAACATAATTTCATCTCCTGATTAATACCACACCCCACACCATTACTACTGTTGGTGGCAAATAAACAAATCCAGCTGATATTGCTGCCCCTTCTTGTTTCTTAGCTCCACCCAGACAGCTTACAAACATTTACTCTGCTGAGCTGAAATCCTCCCTCATTACTGTATTGATACCATCTATTATTATCAGTACAACACCACTTCCTTTTCCTTATATCCATCTTTAAATACTGCATTCCCAGTCCTGGTTACCATGCAGCCATTGTTTCAGCAGCAACATTAGATCATACCCATGATCTTTATTTGTGCCTTTAAATTGATTATATTGCTGTGAAAGCAGTGTGCTTTTAGGTCAAGTGCTTTTAACTCTGGATTTTTAACATCATTCTATTTTCAAACCTTAATCAGTGCCTCTACTTTGTTCTCCTACCTGCTATTCTTCCAAGAATCTTTTTGCTATACTTTTACCAACTTCACTGCTTTCTAATTTGGTTTACCCCTCAAGTTTCCTTTCCCTGACAAGGAACAAATCTCTGAGAGAATATTGGGTCAGGTCCCATGAAGCTTTCACCCATCCAGCTTGACCAGGTTCCACGTGCCACAGAACCAGACTGAATTCCTCAGAAATCTGAAACAAAGACTGAAATATCAAGTCTGGCTGATATTTTTGCATCATTGTTAGCCATGGGTGAGGTGCTGGAAGATTGGAGGGTCGGTGTTCACTCGTGTTGACATAACCTCCAAAGCTGAAAACTGAGACTTTTGTTCACCATCAATATTCCATTCCATTTCTGTTGAAAAGTAATCAACACCATTAGTAAATGTTGTTATTCT
>NW_025157165.1:0-1473 GCF_004010195.1 Chiloscyllium plagiosum
ATCACCCTGACGCCCTCACAGTTACTGTGTCAGAATCGCCCTTATCCCCTCACACATACTGCATCACTATCACCCTGACCCCCTCACAGTTATTGCATCACTAACACCTTGACCCCCTCACACTTACTACGTCACTGTCACCCTGAACCCCCCACATTTACTACCTCACTATCACCCTCAACCCCTCACACTTACTGCGTCACTATCAGCCTGACCCCCTCACAGTTACTGCATCACTGTCACCATCACCCCTCACACTTACTGTGGAACTATCTCCCTGTCTCCCACACTCTTACTTCGTCACTATCACCCTGACCCCCTCACACTAATTACGTCACTGGAATCCTGACGTCATCGTACTTACTGTGTGACTTGCAGCCTCTCCCTCTCACACTGACTGTGTCACTGTCACTCTGACACCTACACTATAACTGCGTCACTGCCATCCTGAACCCATAATACTTACTGCATCACTACCAGCCTCTTCGCCTCACACATACTGCGTCAATATCAACCAGACCCCCTCACACTTACTGCATCACTGTCATCCTGACCCCTCACAATTACTGCGTCACTATCACCCTGACCCCCTCACACTTACTGAGCCACTATTACCCTGACCCCGTCACACATTCTGTGTCAATATGTGGGCGGCATGGTGGCACAGTGGTTAGCACTGCTGCCTCACGGCGCCAGAGACCCGGGTTGAATTACCGCCTCAGGCGACTGACTGTGTGGAGTTTGCACGTTCTCCCCGTGTCTGCGTGGGTTTCCTCCGGGTGCTCCGGTTTCCTCCCACCTCCAAAGATGTGCAGGTCAGGTGATTTGGCCCTGCTAAATTGCCCGTAGTGTTTGGTAAGGGGTAAATGTAGAGGTATGGGTGGGTTGCGCTTCGGCGGGGCGGTGTGGACTTGTTGGGCCGAAGAGCCTGTTTCCACACTGTAAGTAATCTAATCCAATCTAATATCCCCCTAACACCCTCACACTTACTGCGTCACTATCACCCTGACCCTCTCACACATACTGCGTCACTATCACCCTGTCCCCCTCGCAATTAATGCATCATCGTCACCCTGACTCCCTCACACCTACTGTGTCTCTATCACCATGACCCACTCACACTTACTGCGTCACTATCACCCTGACACCCTCACACTTACTGTGTCACTATTACCCTGAGAGCTCACACTTACTGGAACAATATCACCCTGATCCACTCACACTTACTGCGTCACTATCACCCTGAACCCCTCACTCTTACTGCGTCACTATCACCCTGACCCCCTCACACTTACTGCATCAATGTTACCCTGACGGCCTCACACTTACTCTGTCACTATCACCCTGATCCCCTCATACTTACTGGGCCACTATCACTCTGAACCCCTCACATTTTCTTTGTCATTATCGACCTAACCCCGTCTCACTTACTGCGTCACAATCACCTGACCCCCTCACACTTACAGCGTCACT
>NW_025157166.1:0-1473 GCF_004010195.1 Chiloscyllium plagiosum
GTTTGTAGCGCTGTGCCTTCATCAGGTGATTTTTGGGGAGTAAGGTTGTAAGACGCAGCTCGTGAATCCAAATACAACTGTTGGACTTTAACCTGCTGTTGTATGTTTTTGAACTTTGTACACTCCAGTTCAACACTGGCATCTCCAAACCATTCAAAAGGTCATCTGAATGTGTATATGAACAGGAAGTGTTCAGAGGAATATGGGCCAAGTTCTTGCAAATGGGACTAGATTAATTGAGGATATCTGCTCGGCATGGGCAATTACGTACGAAGGATACGTTTCTGTTGTGGAAAACTTACGATTGATACACTGCTGCATTCTGCCTCTAAAGATCAGATAGTATATCATATTGATTACTGTAAGTCATAAACATTAACAGGCCATGCCACTAAATCATAATGACTAAACAACCAGGGCAGTTCTCTGTTGATATCACACTGGGCACGACCTGACTCAGCATTGCATTCGTCCATCTTTATATCCATGATTCTTCAGCTCTGTTACAACCTATTTCAAATACATAGGCTATTCGCTGCAGTATACAATTCATGGCAACCCCACCTTACAGGTGTCCTGCTGTGGCACAGTCGTTACAATATTGCTCTTGTAAGCATGGGATTGTGCGTTTGCGCCTCCCTGAGTCACGTGTGAATTTCTGTGCAACTGCCGCATCCAACCTCCAAAGGTGAACTTTGCTGCAAACAGATTTTACAGATGCAGCTTGAAATAGGAACAAAAACGTCAAGCAGGTGAAATACTACTTTCTGAATTTGGTCACCCCTGAGGCCTCTGTCACTCACGGGGGGACGTGTTTGAATGACTCTCTGTTTCAGTAAAAATAAGGCTCAGTTCCCCGAGGGCGCATGAGCACTTTTATTTTTTCAATCTCAGACAACAGCAGATGTTAATTAACGCCCTGGTTCTGAGGAAGGGTCACCGAAACTATAACGTAAGCTCTGATTTCTCCTCACAGATGCAGCCGGAACTGCTGAACTTGTCAGCAAATTCTGCTTTGTTTCCCAACTCAAAGTTCAGTCCAACTTGTTGTGTCGTTTGAATATAAAATGTTCCAAGAAAATATTATTGAGATGACCACTCGGAACTGCAGAGCACTCAAGTGCTGGAAACCAGGATGATGGGTTGCTGTCAGTATTTTATAACCTCGATGACTCTAAAATATTGGAGTAGAAACTTATCGCCATTGAATATTATAAACGCTGTTTCCTCATCTAACGATGGAGGCTGTCTTTCCTCCATCCCTGGTCAGACACTGTGAAGGATTCGCCGCTTTTACCACCACTTGCCAGCTTCCGAATCCAGATGCGAAAATTCATATTTATTATTCCTGACTGTCGCAACTGCAAAATCTGAGTAGGTCTGACGGGAATCAATATCTCAGAACAGTTAATGTCGCCGAGAACATCAGAGCGCCTCCGTAAAAAGGAGCAAGTTTGCAAACTGTCTTTAATC
>NW_025157167.1:0-1473 GCF_004010195.1 Chiloscyllium plagiosum
TTTGAGCTTTCCCATTGACCAATGTCAAAATCATAATTTGCGATTGCCAGGAATCAAACCCAGGTCACCTGTTTGGAAGGCAGCTATACTCACCACGATAGCACCGTCACTGTCCACTTTAACTCAACATAATCCCCAAACACATTTAAAAAAGAACTTTATCACGACAATTAAACAGAGCTGGTATTGACCCACCGAAGGTGATATTACGTCAGGTGACAGTAACTGATATAAAGAGGCAGATTTGAAGGAGCATCTTCAATTGGAAGGGGAGCTGGGTCATTGGAAGGTGCAGAGAGAGAGAGTCCAGGAGTCCCTCTGGTTGGGCTTGGATTCCCCACAAACCCATCAGCTGCTTCATGGAAATGAAGGAATAAATAAACAGAATGATACCAGGGACTGAATGGAAATAAAGTAAATTATTGTTGAAAATAAACTTGCAATCAGAAGACGCAGAATTATTAACAGGACATGATTTAATCTTTATAACACTTTTTTCCCTTTTGTCGAGATGTGTGGATCAGTGAATTCAGTGAGGAAGAGTGGAGAGGACTCTGTTGCTCCGTTTCCCTCTCTGGGTTTGTAGTCTACAATGATCCTTTCCTCCAGTTCATTTATTTATGTATTTGTGTAACCGACTGAGAACTGATTTCTTGGGGTGAACATAACTTTCATGCATGTCTAACTCCTTTTTCGCTTACGCTTTTGTTGTTCAGATTTCTACTGTTGCTCCTTGCTAACAGCACTTTACACTGGCTTTAATGTTGCAGTGTCTTTCATTTTGTTCCTCAGATGGAATCATTCTTTGTCCATTTGAAAAGAAATGTTGTCACGTTGATATGCCTCCTTCTCCTTCTGACCATGCCTCATGTCGCCTCCTCGTTCCATTATCTGCTGCAGCTAATGTTGGCTCTCAGTTACTTGGATTTGTTCATCAATTGAATTATTTTTATAACTGGATATTTCACTGCATACTTTAACTGGCCTCTGAATTTTTTCTGTGTCACCATATAAATAAGTGCATTTGTGCAGCAACTAAGGTTCCGTAGCATATATGCAACTTCTTCAAACGTACGAAAATCATAGAAATCCAAGGAATAACCAGCTTCAAAGAACAGTAAAATATATGTCAACCACAACAGTATGAAGCTGGTGGTAATGGCAAAGAGTAAGATCACAGAATTCTTTCTGCTCTCTATCTCTGGGTCATTCTCCATTTTTCCCTGGGCCCTCAGTCCCTTACGCATCCTTACGGCCTCGAAGATGTGTCTGGCAGTCAGGATGTTGAGAAAAAGAATAAAAGTAAATGGTAACATTGGTGTTAAAAAATGTTCAAAGAATTTAAAACTTTCCCACTGAGCACGATAATAACTGGACCTCGTTTTACAATACCATGGAACATTGTTGATCATCTGTCTCGGTTCATATCGAAAGTAGTTTGGAATGTTCTTTAAAGAAAAGAAAATGCAGATT
>NW_025157168.1:0-1473 GCF_004010195.1 Chiloscyllium plagiosum
AACACACAGATACAAAATCTGAAAAATGTCCTCACACATGTCAACTCACACAGGCACGTAAGTGCACAGAGATAAACATTAATATCATTATTTTCCCATTTTCAGAATCACAAACATGCGATGACAGAGGCAGCTTAATTAGTTATTTTGAAACCACATTGATCAGCATATATACAATATCACACGCACACACAAATTCAGAGTCTCACATGCAGACACACAAGTGCATAGATGAACAAATAGAGGGGCGTTTATTAAATAAGGATAATGGGCACAAGGAGCAGCAAGTATCCACAAACAATAGTACAAACAAGCTGATCAGGAGATGGTTTGGGAAAGATTGCCACACAAGCAAACATCATCATCTAAATATAAACATCCATCAAAACATAACATTGCATGCTAACATTTATTAAGCATAAACATGAAAATAACCCAGTGTAGGTAGGATCTGAAACAGACACATAAGCATACGTTTTAGATAGCACTAATGAAAAGTGAACACTCACAAAGACATTACAAGATAAGCATAGGCAGCAACGAAGTGGCATATTAGCATGATGATGCTTACACAATGTGAAAAGACCAAAATGTCGGTGCACAAACACATGAGCACACCAGCAGTAAAGGAACAGGAATATGTTTATTCATTCACAGACTCCAACATGGGCTAGAGTGAAGTAAGAGACTCTTATAACCACATACACAAACATTAAAGGGAAACCAAACACACCAAGCAGTAGATCAAATAAATTAAGGGACACACGTACAAAAACATATTCCTAAATATACAGATCCTACAAACTAAAATATGAAGCAATGTCCTGACTGTGATGTCACTTATATTCATGATTTGCCAAGCAATTGGTCTCCAATACAAAAGATGAGAATCACATTTGAACTTTTATTCAGTGCTGGCCACAATTTTCAACTAAAGTGCTGTCACAGCCTATATTTAAAATATATTGATATAATTAAAATCATCATTGGTCATAAGCATTCCTCAAATAATAATATCCTTAAATAATAGATGAAAAGAAAAATAATTTAAAACGTTCTGACATGGACAATGAAGAAAGAACATGTGCAGTTAGTATTTGTAATTTCTTGCTGAGTCAATAACGCACTAATAGATACAGATAAGAGTCACACTTGAGAAATACCTGACTGCTTTATGAAGATGTAATGGTCTCCAATTACATGACTTGGATGCAGATAGATCGATATGGATCAATAAACAATCTCAATGCGTTCTCTCGGCTTTATATTCATAGATTCAATAGATCGCACTTAGATTGAAGACTATGAGGATGATAACAGCAACATCTGGACAACTGCTTCCACGTTCATCACCTTGTTCTTCCTGAGTATTTTCTACAGCGCTGCCGTCACTCTGGTGAAGGTGAGAATAATCACATCTTTCTCACGCCAAGCAGCCCGATATGTTTTGTGAAATCTCTAAGTGTGCCATTG
>NW_025157169.1:0-1473 GCF_004010195.1 Chiloscyllium plagiosum
CAGATGGGATCCACAGGGAGTCGGTAAGCTGGATGAGGAGAGGGTGCAGAAGAGGTTTACCAGGATGTTGCCTGGATAGGAGTGTGTGTTTCTGACTGGAGGACTGTGACCAGTGATATTCCACAAGGATCAATGCTGGGAGCTCTGTTGCTGGTAATATATACATATAAATAATTTGGATGGAAATGTAGGTGATCTGATTGGTCAAGCTGTAGATAGTGAGGAAGGTTGTTAAAGGATACAGCAGGATATAGTTCATTTAGAAAGTTGTGCAGAGAGATAGCAGGTGAAGTTTAATCCGAACAAGTGGGAGGTGATGCACTTTGGGAGGTCAAATGCAAGAGGAAGGTAGACAGTAAATGGCAGGACCCTGAGGAGTATTGATATCCAGAGGGATCTTCGGGTGCCAGTCCCAAAGCTCCCTGAAAGTAGTAACACAAGTAGATAAGGTGGGAAAGGAGGAGGCTGGCTTCTTACCCTCACTGGTCAGGGCATTGAGTATAAACGTTGGCAAGTCGTGTTGCAGCTGTATAAAACTTTAGTTAGGCCACATTTGGAATATTGTGTGCAGTTCTGGTCACCACACCATAGGAAGGATGTGGAGGCTTTGGAGAGAGTGCAGAAGAGGTTTACCTGGATGTTGCCTGGATTGGAGTGTGTTAGCAATAAGGAGAGGTTGGACAAACTTGGGTTGTTTTCACAAGAGTGTCAGAGGCTGAGGGGTGACCCGATCGAAGTGTATAACATTATGAGAGGCGTGGATCATCACAGCCTTTTTTCCCATTGTGGGAATGCCAAATACTGTGGGCGGGCAGAGGTTTAAGGTGAGAGGGGGAAAGTATAATGGAGATATACGAGGCAGTGTCAGGTGCCTGGAACATGGTAACCAGAGAGGTGATAGAAGCAGATACATAACAATGTTCAAGAGGCATAGGGACAGGCAGGGAATAGAGGGATAGTGACCATGAGAAGCCAGATGGGATCCGTTTAGAATGACATTGTGGTGCCAAATTTTTGGCTGACAGTTGTTCCTTTGAAGGGAGCCTTGGCTTGTTTCACTGTGTGAAGTTCCCGTCAGTGTCGCTGTTTAATTGAACAAGACAAAGCCAGCCATCCTCATATATCAAACCAGTCTGGACAATACTCCGTGTGTGAACACTTCACCAAACTACCGCACACTTCAACTTCCAACGCTCACTCCCTGACCCTCACTTATAATATCAACAAGCAGTATTCCCATTAGTGAGGGGAGGCCAAACGTTCACCGTTCGAAGGTGATAAGGAGAAACTGTGGGTTGGAGTCAGGTTGACACTGAACTCTGTGTGATTATAGATCAGTACGGACTGGAAACAGTGGATCCACTCAGACCCAGTCACAGCACTAGGAGAGGGCCAGGCTGTTTGGGTGAGGTCCAATAAGGGTGGGGGTAAGGGGTGGGCAATGGTGAGGGTGTGGAATGGTGAGGGTGGGGA
>NW_025157170.1:0-1473 GCF_004010195.1 Chiloscyllium plagiosum
TTATTGGTGTTCGTTCAGGAATCACTGGTGTCGAGTGGTGTTTGGGGAGTTTCCACAGGACGAGCGATGATAACCTCTCAGTTTATCGACAGAGGGAACCTGAAGACAAAATGTTGCAAGCGGTCAGGCAGGTTGAAACTTTTGTTAAGAAGGCTCAGTGCAGCCTTGGGTTTATGAATAGCGGTAATGAGTATGAAAATATGCAAGTTACGGAGTACGTGAAAACTGTATGACGAATCTACAGTCTAGTTCGGGTTATAGTTACAAATGCTATTGTAAAGAGCAGCTTTACAAGTATGGTTGAAATAAAGGAAATCGGTTAGAAGGAGGCAGACAAATGCGTGACAAACAGACTGTGTCACAAAACTAGTCTTTCTTTTCTAAAAGTTGCTCCTTGATTCAAGGAGACGATACCATTGACTTTTTTTTTCATAAGGACAAAAAACCGGGCCGGACTCCGATCAGTCTGGTTTGGTGCAGAGATGAAAATTATTTTGGGAGGCATTTTGTTTGTATGAAAGCAATGAAATATAAGCAATGTCAGCTCGCTATCTGAGCTGAGCAGTTTTAGTACAGTCTTGAACAATAAACTACAACAGTCAGCTATGTGGAAACTGTCTCTTTTCTGCCTTCAACTTCAACCTGTAAGAATATCTACCATGTATATTAATTTTTCAAGGGTGTTTGCTCATCGGGACTGCTGTGTCTGTTTGGAACAGCATAATTAAGTCTCGTTGGATAGATTGAATTCTGCAGGGGTGCTTTAAACTGTTCTTTGTGTTTCATTGCGTAAGTTTCTGAATAAATTATTGTCTGTGTTAAAATATAGTAGTTAACCTCGCTCAATTAATGAGGTAACTTTCGCTATATACTTACTCAAACAAATTGCAAGGTTGTTGTCTGGGTCTGCCTGCTGTAGAATGTTTTGAATGGTCTGGCTTACTCGAAAACAGCTGTCACTGAACCCTGTTGTTAGGATGTGGGGAATAGTTTGTTACTCAATAGACTCCAAAATAAACTGCCATAAACACAATTAAAGCTGTTGCTGTGGAGGTCCTAATGTGAAACTATGTAGTTTAGACTAAGGAAGAAATAACACCAGATATTTGAAAAGATTGCTAACCCGCTCCTCATTCCTTAGTGAACCAAACACGCCGTCCAGGTGAAACATTATTTCACTTGTACACTTTCAATCCAATCTCTTGTCATTACTGCTCAAAATGCAGACTCCTTTACTTTAGAAAACCAAACAGTGACCATTTTGTAAAACACTCCACTCCAGCAATAGCAGTATTCTTTGTACCAGGCCAGAAACGTCAAAATATTTCAACTGCAATTTTCAAAACTTGAAAGCCTCTGCCCAATAATGTATATAGAGTCATAGAGTCATAGAGATGTACAACTTGGAAACAGATGCTGAGGTCCAACATGACCATGCCGACCAGGTATCCCAACCCAATCGAGACTCACCTG
>NW_025157171.1:0-1065 GCF_004010195.1 Chiloscyllium plagiosum
TGTTCCAGACCCGTACACCTGCATTAAAGCTGCATCCCCGCACTCTCAGGCACTGTGTTCCAGAACCTTACTCCTGGATTAATCCGGCCTACCCCACTCTCTCGGGCACTCTGTTCCAGACCCGAACACCTGCATTAAAGCTGCATCCCCGCACTCTCAGACACTGTGTTCCAGAACCTTACTCCTGGATTAATCTGGCCGATCACACACTCTCAGACACTGTGTTCCAGACCCGTACACCTGGATTAATCCGGCCTACCCCACTCTCTCAGGCCCTCTGTTCCAGAACCTAACACCTGCATTAAAGCTGCCTCCCCCACAGTGTCAGGCACCGTGTTCCCAACCCGAACCCTGGATTGTCCCGGCCTATCCCACACTCTCACACACCGTGTTCCAGACCCTAACCCCTGGATTAATCTGGCCTATCGCACACTCTCAGGCACTTTGTTCTTGACCCTTCCCCGTGGATTAATCCGGCCTATCCCACACTCTCAGGCACTGTGTTCCAGAGCTAACCCTGGATTGACCCAGCCTAACCCACACTCTCAGGCACTGTGTTCCACACCCTAACCCCTGGATTAATCCATCCTACACCACGCTCTCAGGCACTTGGTTCCAGACCCTAACCCCTGGATTGACCCGGCCTATCGCACACTCTCAGGCACTGTCTTCCAGACGCTAATCTCTGGATTGACCCGGCCTATCGCACACTCTCAGGCACTGTCTTCCTGACTTTAACCCCTGGAGTCATCCGGCCTATTCCACACTCTCAGACACTGTGTTCCAGAGCTAACCCTGGATTGACCCAGCCTAACCCACACTCTCAGGCGCTGTGTTCCAGACGCTAACCCCTGGATTGACCTGGCCTAACCCACACTCTCAGGCACTGTCTTCCTGACCCTAACTCCAGAATTAATCCGGCCTATTCCACACTCTCAGACACTGTGTTCCAAGGCTAACCCTGGATTGACCCAGCCTAACCCACACTCTCAGGCGCTGTGTTCCAGACGCTAACCCCTGGATTGACACGGTCTATCCCACACTCTCAGGCACTGTCTTCCTGAC
>NW_025157171.1:1074-1473 GCF_004010195.1 Chiloscyllium plagiosum
ACCCTAACCCCTGGATTGACTCAACCTCCCCCACACTCTGATACATTGTGTTCGGAACCCTAACCCCCAGATTAATCTGGCCTTTCCCACTCTCTCAGGCACTGTGTTGCAGACCCTAACCCCTGGAATAAAACCTGCTATCGCACACTCTCAGGCACTGTGTTCCAGACTCTTACCACAGCATTAAACCAGCCTCCCACACACTCTCTGGCACTGTGTTCCAGACCCTAACCACTGGAAATCCGGTTTATCCCACAACCTCAGACACTGTGTTCCAGACACTAACCCCTGGATTAAACCAGCCTATCCCACTCTCTCAAGCACTGTGTTCCAGACCTTAACCCCTGCATTAAACCGGCCAATCCGACAATCTCAGGCACAGGGTTCCAGAGCTAACCC
>NW_025157172.1:0-1473 GCF_004010195.1 Chiloscyllium plagiosum
AAATGTTACTGTGAGCGCACGGTGGATTATTGATAGGTTACTGTGAGGGCACGGTGGATTATTGAAATGTTACTGTGAGGGCACGCTGGTTTATTGAAATGTTACTGTGTGAGCAGGGTGGATTATTGAAATGTTACTGTGTGAGCACGGTGGATTATTGAAATGTTACTGTGTGAGCACGGTGGATTATGGAAATGTTATTGTGAGAGCACTGTGGATTATTGAAATGTTACTGTGAGAGCGCTGTGGATGATTGAAATGTTACGGTTCGAGCACGGTGGATTATTGAAATGTTACTGTGAGGGCACTGTGGATTATTGAAATGTTACTGTTAGGGCACGGTGGATTATTGAAATGTTACTGTGAGAGCACGGTGGATTATTGAAATGTTAATGTGAGGGTACAGTGGATGATTGAAATGTTAACGTGAGGGCACGGTGGATTATTGAAATGTTACTGTGAGAGCAGCGTGGATTATTGAAATGTTACTGTGAGGGCACGCTGGTTTATTGAAATGTTACTGTGAGGGCACGCTGGTTTATTGAAATGTTACTGTGAGAGCACGGCGGATTATTGAAATGTTACTGTGAGAGCACGACGGATTATTGAAATGTTACTGTGAGGGCACGGTGGATTATTGAAATGTTAATGTGAGGGTACGGTGGATTATTGAAATGTAAACGTGAGGGCACGGTGGATTATTGAAATGTTACTGTGAGAGCACGGCGGATTATTGAAATGTTACTGTGAGAGCACGGTGGATTATTGAAATGTTAACATGAGGGTACGGTGGATTATTGAAATGTTAACGTGAGGGCACGGTGGATTATTGAAATGTTACTGTGAGGGCACGGTGGATTATTGAAATGTTACTGTGAGAGCACGGTGGTTTATTGAAATGTTAACGTGAGGGCACAGTGAATTATTGAAATGTTACTGTGAGAGGAGGGTGGATTATTGAAATGTTAACGTGAGAGCACGGTGGATTATTGATAGGTCACTGTGAGAGCATGGTGGATTATTGAAATGTTACTGTGAGAGCGCGGTGGATTATTGAAATGTTACTGTGAGAGCGCGGTGGATTATTGAAATGTTAACGTGAGGGCACAGTGGATGATTGAAATGTTACTGTGAGGGCACGGTGCATTATTGAAATGTTAACGTGAGAGCACGGTGGATTATTGAAATGTTACTGAGACAGCTCGGTGGATTATTGATAGGTTACTGTGATAGCACGGTGGATTATTGGAATGTTAATGGGAGAGCACGGTGGATTATTGAAATGTTAATATGTGGGCACGGTGGATTATTGAAATGTTACTGTGAGGGCACGGTGGATTATTGAAATGTTACTGTGAGAGCAGGGTGGATTATTGAAATGTAAACGTGAGGGCACGGTGCATTATTGAAATGTTACTGTGAGAGCACGGAGGATTATTCAAATGTTACTGTGAGAGCACGGTGGATTATTGA
>NW_025157173.1:0-1473 GCF_004010195.1 Chiloscyllium plagiosum
TTCTACAACTGACATTCCCCTGCACATTATATACCTGACATTCTGCTCTTATGGATGTGTGAATGTAGGTTTGCTCATTGAGCTGAAAGGATCATTTTCAGATGTTTCGTCACCATATTAAGTAATATCTTTAGTGAGCCTCCGGATGAAGCACCGGTGGCATGGCCCGCTTTCCATTTATGTGTTTAGATTTCCTTGGGTTGGTGATGTCATTTCCTGTTTTTATTTCTCAAGGGGGTTGTAAATGGGATCCACGTTAATGTGTTTGTTGATGGGTTTTTTTTAGATTAGATTAGATTACAGTGTGGAAACAGGCCCTTCGGCCCAACAAGTCCACACCGACCCGCCGAAGCGAAACCCACCCATACCCCTACATTTACCCCTTATCTAACACTACGGGCAATTTCGTATGGCCAATTCACCTGACCCTGCACATCTTTGGACTGTGGGAGGAAACCGGAGCACCCGGAGGAAACCCACGCAGACACGGGGAGAACGTGCAAACTCCACACAGTCAGTCGCCTGAGGCGGGAAGTGAACCCGGGTCTCTGGCGCTGTGAAGCAGTGCTAACCACTGTGCCACCGTGCCGCCCACGTTCTGGTTAGAATGCCATGTTTCTAGGAATTCTCGTGTGTGTCTCTGTTTGGCTTGTTCTAGGATGGATGTGTTGTCCCAGTCGAAGTGGTGTCCTTCCTCATCCGTATGTGAGGATACTAGTGAGAGAGGGTCATGTCTTTTTGTGGCTAGTTGATGTTCATGTATCCTGGTGGCTAGTTTTCTGCCTGTTTGTCCAATGTCGTGTTTGTTACAGTCCTCGCAAGGTATTTTGTAAATGACGTTAGTTTTGCTTGTTGTCTGTATAGGGTCTTTCAAATTCATTAGCTGCTGTTTTAGTGTGTTGGTGGGTTTGTGGGCGACCGTGATGCCAAGAGGTCAGAGTAGTCTGGCAGTCATTTCCGAGATGTGTTTGATGTAAGGGAGAGTGGTTAGGGTTTCTGGACGTGTTTTGTCTGCTTGTTTGGGTTTGTTGCTGAGAAATCGACGGACAGTGTTCGTTGGGTACCCATTCTTTTTGAATACACGGTATAGGTGATTTTCCTCTGCTCTGCATAGTTCCTCTGTGCTGCAGTGTGTGTTGACTCGTTGAAATAATGTTCTAATGCAGCTTCGTTTGTGGGTATTGGGATGATTGCTTCTGTAGTTCAATATTTGGTCAGTATGTGTTGTTTTCCTGTAGACACTGGTTTGATGTTCCCCATTGTTTAGATTAGAGTGGTGCTGGAAAAGCACAGCAGGTCAGGCAGCATGCAAGAAAATCGACGTTTCGGGCAAAAGCCCTTCATCAGGAATCTAAACTCTTCATCAGGAAGACTCCAGCATCTGCAGTCTTCACTTCTGCCTGAGGACAGTGCAAGAGAGAGAGAGAGAGGACCTGCACCGTTACTGCCTTTGCTGCTTTTGAATTCATGTGT
>NW_025157174.1:0-1473 GCF_004010195.1 Chiloscyllium plagiosum
TGTCGAACGCCTTACTGAAGTCCATATCGATCACCTCTACTGCTCTGCCCTCATCAATCTTCTTTGTTACTTCTTCAAAAAACTCAATCAAGTTTGTGAGACATGATTTCCCACACACAAAGCCATGTAGACTATCCCTAATCAGTCCTTGCCTTTCCAAATACATGTACATCCTGTCCCTCAGAATTCCCTCCAACAACTTGCCCACCACTGAGGTCAGGCTCACTGGTCTATAGTTCCCTGGCTTGTCTTTACCGTCCTTCTTAAACAGTGGCACAACGTTTGCCAACCTCCAGTCTTCCGGTACCTTACCTGTTACTATCGATGTTAAAAATATCTCAGCAAGAGGCCCAGCAATCACTTCTCTAGCTTCCCACAGAGTCCTCAGGTACACCTGATCAGGTCCTGGGATTTATCCACCTTTAACTGTTTCAAGACATCCAGCACTTCCTCCTCTGTAATCTGGACATTTTGCAAGATGTCACATCTATTTCCCTACAGTCTATATCTTCCATATCCTTTTCCACAGTAAATACTGATGCAAAATATTCATTTCGTATCTCCCCCATTTTCTGTGGCTCCACACAAAGGCCGCCTTGCTGATCTTTGAAGGGGTCTGTTCTCTCCCTAGTTATCCTTTTGTCCTTAATATATTTGTAAAAGCCCTTTGGATTCTCCTTAATTCTATTTGCCAAAGCTATCTCATGTCCCCTTTTTGCCTTCTGATTTCCCACTTAAGTATACTCCTACTTCCTTTAGACTCTTCTAAGGATTCACTGGATCTATCCTGTCCATACCTGACATATGCTTCCTTCTTTTTCTTAACCAAACCCTGAATTTCTTTAGTCATCCAGCATTCCCTATACCTACCAACCTTCCCTTTCACCCTGACAGGAACATACTTTCTCTGGATTCTTGTTATCTCATTTCTGAAGGCTTCCCATTTTCCAGCTGTCCCTTTACCTGTGAACATCTCCCTCCAATCAGCTTTCGAAAGTTCTTGCCTAATACCGTCAAAATTGGCCTTTCTCCAATTTAGAACTTCAACTTTTAGATCTGGTCTATCCTTTTCCATCACTATTTTAGAACGAATAGAATTATGGTCGCTGGCCCCAAAGTGCTCCCCCACTGACACCTCAGTCACCTGCCCTGCCCTATTTCCCAAGAGTAGGTCAAGATTTGCACCTTCTCTAGTAGGTACATCCAAATACTGAATCATAAAATTGTTTTGTACACACTTAAGAAATTCCTCTCCATCTCAACCTTTAACACTATGGCAGTCCCAGTCTATGTTTGAAAAGTTCAAATCCCCTACCATAACTACTCTATTATTCTTACAGATAGCTGAGATCACCTTACAAGTTTGTTTCTGAATTTCCCTCTGACTATTGGGGGTCAATAATACAATCTCAATAAGATGATCATCCCTTTCTTATTTCTCTTCCAGGAGAAAGTGAGGACTGCAGATGCTGG
>NW_025157175.1:0-1473 GCF_004010195.1 Chiloscyllium plagiosum
GACTCTCACTGGGGTACAGTCCCACACACACTGTCTCTCACTGGGGTACAGTCCCCACACACTCTGACCCTCACTGGAGTACTGTCCCCACACACACTGACCCTCACTGGGGTACTGTCCCCACCCCCACTGACCCTCACTGGGGTACAGTCCCCACACACTCTGACCCTAACTGGGGTACAGTCCCACACACACTGACTCTCACTGGGGTACAATCCCCCCACACACTGGCTCTCACTGGGGAACCGTCCCCCCACACACTGACTCTCACTGGGGTACAGTCCCACACACACTGACTCTCACTAGGGTACAGTCACACACACACGGATTCTCACTAGGGTACAGTCCCACCCGCACTGACTCTCACTGGGGTACATTCCCACACACACTGACTCTCACTAGGGTGCAGTCACACACACACGGACTCTCACTGGGGCACAGTCCCCCCACACACTGACCCTCACCGGGGTACAGACCCCACACAGACACTGACTCTCACTGGGGTACAGTCCCCACCCACACTTACTCTCACTGGGGTACAGTCCCCACACACACTGACTCTCACAGGGGTACAGTGTCCCACACACACACTGACCCTCACTGGGGTACAGTCCCAACACACACTGACTCTCACTGGGGTACAGTCCCACACACACTGACTCTCACTGGGGTACAGTCCCACACACACTGGTTCTCGCTGAGGCACAGTCCCACACACACTGACTCTCACTGAGGTACAGTCCCACACACACTGACTCTCACTGGGGTACAGTCCCCCCACACACTGACTCTCACTGGGGTACAGTCCCACACACACTGACTCTCACTGGGGTACAGTCACCCCACACACTGACTCTCACTGGGGTACAGTCCCCACACTCGCTGACTCTCACTGGGGTACAGACCCCCACACACTGACTCTCACTGAGGTACAGTCCCACCCACACTTACTCTCACTGGGGTACAGTCCCCACACACACTGACTCTCACAGGGGTACAGTGTCCCACACACACACTGACCCTCACTGGGGTACAGTCCCAACACACACTGACTCTCACTGGGGTACAGTCCCACACACACTGACTCTCACTGGGGTACAGTCCCACACACACTGGTTCTCGCTGAGGCACAGTCCCACACACACTGACTCTCACTGAGGTACAGTCCCACACACACTGACTCTCACTGGGGTACAGTCCCCACACACACTGACTCTCACTGAGGTACAGTCCCACACACACTGACTCTCACTGGGGTACAGTCCCCCCACACACTGACTCTCACTGGGGTACAGTCCCACACACACTGACTCTCACTGGGGTACAGTCACCCCACACACTGACTCTCACTGGGGTACAGTCCCCACACTCGCTGACTCTCACTGGGGTACAGACCCCCACACACTGACTCTCACTGGGGTACACTCGCACACTCACACAGACTCTCACTGGGGTACAGTCCCCCCACACACT
>NW_025157176.1:0-1473 GCF_004010195.1 Chiloscyllium plagiosum
GATTTCAGTAAGACCGTTGATAAAGCTCCAGACTGTAAGCTGCTCTGCAAGGTTAGACCGCATGAATCCATGGCGAGTTGACAAATTGAATATATATTCAGCTTCATCGTCGGAAGCAGAGTGTAATAGTGGAAGGATACTTCTTGGGCTGGAGACCTGTGAATGATGGAGTTTCTCATGTTTAGGTGCCATGGCCATTACTGTTTGCTATCTCGATCAGTGACTTAGATGAGAATGAACAAGACACGATTTGCAAATTGGCAGATGAAATTCAATTCAGGTATAGAAGACAGCGAGAAAACCTTTCATGAACTGCAACAGGATCTTGGTCAGCTTGCGAAATGGGCCAAGAGAAGGCAACTTAAATCCATTGATGTGAGGTCTTGGGTTTTAGACAGTCAAATCAAGAAGGAATTTCTTCATGAATGGTCGGGCCTTAATGAATGTTGTGGAAAAGAGGGATCTTGGAGTTCAGGTGCACAGTTCTCTGGAAGTAAAATCAGACATCGACAGGACAGTGAAGAAGACGTTTGCAGCACTGGCCTTGATCAGTCAGATCATTGTGTGTCAATGTTGTGAAATCATTTTGTCGTTGTACACTACCTTAGTGAGGACGCACTTGGAGTTTTGTATTTGAAATAAGTCACCTTGGGAGAGAAAGGATGTTATTTAACTGGAAAGAGTACAGTAAATATTTACAAGGATGTCGCCGCGGTTCAAACGGCTTGAGATAGAGGAAGAGGTTGGACAAGCTGCGAATTTTACTTAGAGCGGAGATGACTGACTTATAGAATTGCATAAAATCATGACTGGTATGGATAGGTGAATGCACTCAGTCTTTTTCCAGGGTTGGCATCCGTTTAAGGATAAAGGGGAAAGAAATAAATGGGAATTTGAGGGGAAACGTTTTTACATACAGAGTGTTCTGCATTTGCAATGAGCTGCCAGCCTAGGTGTTTGAGGTGAGTACATCAACAACATTTAAAGCATATTTGGAGAAATACATGCATACGAAACGTTTAGAAGGATATGGACAAAGCTCAGGGAAATGGGGTTAGCATGGAAGAGCATATTGGTCTGCATCGACCAGTTTGTGCTGAAAGGCCCTTCTCCATGCTGCAGAAGTCTATGACTCTCTATGATCTATCACTTTACTGGAGTCTATTATTCCATCACATAGTTCTTTTGACATTTTAACGCATTACCTCATTGCTGCTTTCATTTTGCACAGTATTTTGCCCCTATCGGCTTGTACGGTGGAACGTTTCAGATACACAATACATGCCGGATGAAAAAAAATCCTGAATCGCCTAAAAGTTCCTGCCTTTTGGCTAAGTTATATGCCCCTGTTTATTCATGTCTGTAATAAAGAAATTGTTAAATCCTATCTAAACTATCTTCTCCCCTCCTATTTTTGTGCAGACTATTCAACGACTCCTTAGTTTTTCGGGCTCTGAGGGAAGCAACTCCAGC
>NW_025157177.1:0-1473 GCF_004010195.1 Chiloscyllium plagiosum
ATTCACCCCCTTCCCCGTGTTAAACACTCACTCTCTTCACCATGTTAAACATTTACCCCCTTCACCGTGTTAAACATTCACTCCCTTCCCCGTGTTAAACATTCACCCCCTTCAGCGTGTTAAACATTCACTCCCTTCACTGTGTTAAACATTCACCCCCTTCCCCGTGTTAAACATTCACTCTCTTCACCGTGTTAAACACTCACCACCTTCCCCGTGTTAACCATTCACTCCCTTCACCGTGTTAAACATTCACCCCCTTCACCGTGTTAAACATTCACTCCCTTCACTGTGTTAAACATTCACCCCCCTCACCGTGTTAAACATTCACTCCCTTCATTGTGTTAAACATTCACCCCCTTCGCCATGTTAAACATTCACTCCCTTCACCGTGTTAAACATTCACTCCCTTCCCCGTGTTAAACATTCACCCCCTTCACCGTGTTAAACATTCACACCCTTCACTGTGTTAAACATTCACCCCCTTCACCGTGTTAAACACTCACTCACTTCACCGACTTAAACATTCAACCCCTTCCCCATGTTAAACACTCACTCCCTTCCCCGTGTTAAACGTTCACCCCCTTCACCATGTTAAACATTCAATCCCTTCACTGTGTTAAACATTCACCCCCTTCACCATGTTAAACATTCACTCACTTCACCATGTTAAACATTCACCCCCTTCACTGTGTTAAACATTCACCCCCTTCCCCGTGTTAAACATTCACTCTCTTCACCGTGTTAAACACTCACCACCTTCCCCATGTTAAACATTCACTCCCTTCCCCGTGTTAAACATTCACCCCCTTCACCGTGTTAAACATTCTCCCCCTTCCCCGTGTTAAACATTCACCCGCTTCACCGTGTTAAACATTCACTCCCTTACCCATGTTAAACATTCAGTCCCTTCACTGCGTTAAACATTCACTCCCTTCCCCGTGTTAAACATTCACTCTCTTCACCGCGTTAAACATTTCCCGACTTCACCGTGTTAAACATTCACCACCTTCCCCGTGTTAAACATTCACCCCCTTCACCATGTTAAACATTCACTCCCTTTACCGGGGTAAACATTCACTCCCTTCACCGCATTAAATATTCACTCCCTTCACCGTGTTAAACACTCACTCCCTTCACCGTGTTAAACATTCACTCTCTTCACCGTGTTAAACTCTCACTCCCTTCCCCGTGTTAAACATTCACTCCCTTCACCATGTTAAACATTCACTCCCTTCACCGCGTTAAATATTCACTCCCTTCACCGCGTTAAACATTTCCCGACTTCACCGTGTTAAACATTCACTCCCTTCACCATGTTAAACATTCACTCCCTTTACCGCGTTAAACATTTACCCGCTTCACCGTGTTAAACATTCTCCCCCTTCACCGTGTTAAACATTCACCCCCTTCACCGCGTTAAACATTCATCCCCTTCACCGTGTTAAACATTCACTCCCTTCACTGTGTTAA
>NW_025157178.1:0-1473 GCF_004010195.1 Chiloscyllium plagiosum
ACCTTTCGACTGTGGGAGGAAACTGGAGCACCCAGAGCAAACCCACGCAGACACGGGGAGAATGTGCAAACCACACGGACAGTCACCAAACGCTGGAATCGAACCTTGGTCCCTGGCGCTGTGAGGCACCAATGCTCACCACTGAGCCACCGTGCTGCCCCAAATTGCAGAATTACGCAAAAAGAGAGTTTTTGAAGTGCTGGGAGGGCTGAAGGGAGTGGACGAACAAACAGAGATGTGGAGTGCTGTTGTGGTTTGAAAAGTGTAAGGAGCTCGGTAGGGATAGGAGAAGGTTACTGTGGTCATGTGGTTCTATAGGCCGGAGGCAGGAGTGTGATCGGACCCGCAGAAGGTTCCAGTGTTTTCTTGTTTTCTTGGGGCTTGAGGAAGGTACACAGGTGGGTACTTTGGTCCAGGCCGAAGGATTTTACAGAGATGGGTGCACTGAAAGTATTGTGAAAAACTACAGAAATAGGAAATATTGTACTGAGTGCAGGATGAGATTATTGAGATTGAGCATGTTATCGAAACTGGAGCAATTTACACATAGAGAGAGTTGTCAGCATTGGAGTAGGTTTCAAATATACAGCGGGAATATGGGAGGGGTGGAGGTTATAGAAACAGGAAACAGCATTCATGACATTGGCACAAAAAAGTTAGACCAAAAGGTATGTCTCCTTGCTGTATGACTCTATCACACGACAAGAGACTGTGTGAGGAGGGAATATAGAACAGTAAGATCCCAGGGTTCAATACCATCTCCTTGAGGGAGGCCTGCTTTCCCCTCTGTTGTACTGATCCTCACTAAGACAGCACAGGCCTGGTTTGATAACTGTCAACTTACTGTATTGACACAGGAAGGCTCAGTACAGCAGAGATGAAAATTAACAAGAGGTGGGGTTTGAGCCTGGGACCATCATGCTCTGTGTTCGTGCTTCATCACTGTATCTATGTCATTTCTTCTGGACCAAAGTTCGATGTATTAAATACACTCTGCTCTGTTCACTGTGAGTGATCTTACCTCACTGCAGGATTTACTGAAGGCTCCAGATTTTTCTCTCACCATCTCTCTGGCTGACCAACTGTTTTCAATGTGGTGATGAACGAAACAGGAATTGGGAATTCTGCTGAGTCAGGAGCATCCTGTGCACCTACAGGAGACAGAGAAATGAATAAAGTTTGTGAGAAGATTTGTAGCTCGGGTGCTCGTTGTTGTGGTTCTGTTCGCCGAGCTGGAAATTTTTGTTGCAAACGTTTCGTCCCCTGTCTAGGTGACATCCTCAGTGCTTGGGAGCCTCCTGTTAAGCGCTTCTGAGGTGTTTGCTCCGGCATTTATACTGGCCTGTCTCTGCCGCTTCCGGTAGTCAGTTTCAGCCGTCCGCTGTAGTGGCCGGTATGTTGGGTCGATGTGTTTGTTTATGGAGTCTATGGATGAGTGCTATGCCTCTAGGAATTCCCTGGCTGTTCTCTGTT
>NW_025157179.1:0-1473 GCF_004010195.1 Chiloscyllium plagiosum
GTGCATTCCCTCCCTCCCAGGGACAGTGCATTCGGTCCCTCCCAGGGATAGTGCATTCCCTCCCTCCCAGTGACAGTACATTCCCTCCCTCCCAGTGACAATACATTCACTCCCTCCCAGGGACAGTACATTCCCTCCCTCCCAGGGACAGTGCATTCCCTCTCTCCCAGTGACAGTACATTCCCTCCCTCCCTCCAGGGACAGAACATTCCCTCCCTCCCAGAGACAGTACATTCCCTGCCTCCCAGAGACAGTACATTCCCTCCCTCCCTCCCAGGGACAGTGCATTCCCTCCCTCCCAGTGACAGTACATTCCCTCGCTCCCAGTGACAGTACATTCCCTCCCTCCCAGAGACAGTACATTCCCTCCCTCCCAGTGACAGTACATTCCCTCCCTCCCAGGGACATTGCATTCCCTCCCTCCCAGTGACAGTACATTCCCTCCCTCCCACGGACAGTGCATTCCCTCCTTCCCAGGGACAGTACATTCACTCCCTCCCAGGGACAGTGCATTCCCTCCCTCCCAGTGACAGTGCATTCCCTCCCTCCCAGTGACAGTACATTCCCTCCCTCCCAGTGACAGTACATTCACTCCCTCCCAGGGAGAGTACATTCCCTCCCTCCCACTGACAGTGCATTCCCTCCCTCCCAGTGACAGTACATTTCCTCCCTCCCAGTGACAGAGCATTCACTCCCTCCCAGTGACAGTGCATTCCCTCCCTCCCAGTGACAGTACATTTCCTCCCTCCCAGTGACAGTGCATTCACTCCCTCCCAGAGACAGTACATTCCCTCCCTCCCAGTGACAGTACATTTCCTCCCTCCCAGTGACAGTGCATTCACTCCCTCTGAGGGACAGTACATTCCCTCACCCCCAGGGACAGTACATTTCCTCCCTCCCAGTGACAGTGCATTCACTCCCTCCCAGGGACAGTGCATTCCCTCGCTCCCAGTGACAGTACATTCCCTCCCTCCCAGTGACAGTGCATTCCCTCCCTCCCAGTGACAGTGCATTCCCTCCCTCCCAGTGACAGTGCATTCACACCCTCCCAGGGACAGTGCATTCCCTCCCTCCCAGTGACAGTACATTCACTCCCTCCCTCCCAGTGACAGTGCATTCCCTCTTTCCCAGGGACAGTACATTCCCTCCCTCCCAGTGACAGTGCATTCCCTCCCTCCCAGTGACAGTACATTCTTTCCCTCGCAGTGACAGTGCATTCCCTCCCTCCCAGTGACAGTACATTCCCTCCCTCCCAGTGACAGTACATTCACTCCCTCCCAGGGACAGTGCATTCCCTCCCTCCCAGGGACAGTGCATTCCCTCCCTCCCAGTGACAGTACATTCCCTCCCTCCCAGGGACAGTACATTCCCTCCCACCCAGGGACAGTGCATTCCCTCCCTCCCAGTGACATTACATTCCCTCCCTCCCAGTGACAGTGCATTCCCTCTCTCCCAGTGACAGTGCATTCCCTC
>NW_025157180.1:0-1473 GCF_004010195.1 Chiloscyllium plagiosum
CACTCCAAGGTCTCTTTGTTCAGCAATACTCCGGAGGACCTTACCATTAAGTGTGTAAGTCTTGCTATGATTTGTATTCCCAAAATACAGCGCCTCACATTTATCTAAATTAAACTCCATCTGCCACTTCTCAGCCCATTGGCCCATCTGATCAAGATCCTGTTGTAATCTGAGGTAACCTTCTTCACTGTCCACAACACCTCCAATTTTGGTGTC
The DNA here is from genome assembly GCF_004010195.1 of Chiloscyllium plagiosum. Lineage (NCBI taxonomy): Eukaryota > Metazoa > Chordata > Chondrichthyes > Orectolobiformes > Hemiscylliidae > Chiloscyllium > Chiloscyllium plagiosum. The sequence goes on from NW_025157180.1 coordinate 217, forward strand.
ACAGCAAACGTACTAACTATACCTCTTATGCACCCATCCAAATCATTCATATAAATGATGAAAATTAGTGGACCCAACACCGATCCTTGTGGCACTCCGCTGGTCACAGGCCTCCAGTCTGAAAATCCTCCACCATCACCCTCTGTCTTCTACCTTTGACCCAGTTCTATATCCGAATGGCGAGTTCTCTTCGTATTCCATGAGATCTAGCCTTGCTCATCAGTCTCCCATGGGGAACCTTGTCAAGTGCTTTACTGAAGTCCATATAGATTACATCTACCACTCTGCCCTCATCAATCCTCTTTGTTACTTCTTCAAAAAAACTCAATCAAGTTTGTGAGACATGATTTCCCACGCATAAAGCCCTGTTGACTATCCCTAATTGCCTTTCCAAATACATCTACATCCTGTCCCTCAAGATTCCCTCCAACAAATTGCCCACCACCGACGTCAGGCTCACTGGTCTATAGAGGCCATCAGGTCAGGGAAAGACACTCTTTGGTCTACCCAAAACTTGTTGGTCTTCCAGATCAAGGAGTTGATGTCGGCTGAGTGTTGTAGACTGGCACATTCCAAGGTCACCCTCAACAACTTCTCCTTCCAATCCTCCTACTTCCTTCAACCAAAGGGATAGCCAAGGGCACCCATATGGGCCGCAGCTATGCCTGCATCTTCTTTGGGTACATGGAACTGTCCATCTTCCACAGCTACATTGGCACCATTCCCCACCTTTTCCTCTGCTACATTGATGATTGTTTTGGCGCTACTACGTGCTCCCATGAGGAGGTTGAACAGTTCATCGAATTCACAAACACCTTCCACCCCAACCTCAAATTGGCCTGGACCATGTCAGACACCTCCCTCCCCTTCCTGGACCTCTCCATCTCCATCTCCGGCAACTGACTAACCATGGACATCTACTTCAAACCCACGAACTCCCACAGCTACCTGGACGACACTTTCTCCCACCCTGCTTCCTGTAAAAATCCCGTATTCCCAATTTGTCAGCCTCCACTGCATCTGTAACCCAGGATGACCAATTCCACCATAGAACATCCCAGATGGCCTCCTTCATCAAAGAGCACAATTTCCCATCCCAAGTAGTCGACAATGCCCTCCAGTGCAACTCCTCCACTTCCTGCATCTCTGCCCTAACCCCACCCCTCCAATCGCAACAAGGACAGAACCCCTCTGGTTCTTGCCTTCCACCCCACCAACCTCTGGATACATCGCATCATCCTCCGCCACCTTGAAACA
>NW_025157181.1:0-1473 GCF_004010195.1 Chiloscyllium plagiosum
GGTATAGAGAGAAAACAGGAATATGACATTGAGCTAAAGAACCAGCCACGATCATGCTGAATAGCAGAGCAGCCTCAAAGGGCAACCTTTAGCAATGGGTGCAGAAAAGATTTACAAAAGAGGTTGCTGGGGTTGGAAGGTTTGAGCATTACAGGCGCACTAAATAGACTGGAGCTATTTTCCCCAGCACATCGGATGCTGATGGGTCATCTTAGAGATTTATAAACTCATGAGGGGAATGGACAAGGCCTTTTTTCCAGGGTTGGGGAGTCCAAACCTAGAGGGCATAGATTTAATATGAGGGGAAAGATATAAAAGTGACCTAAAGAGTTGCCAGAGGATGTGGAGAATAGAATCCCTACAGTGTGGAAACAAGCCCTTCAGCCCAATAAGTCCACATCGACCCTCCGAAGAGGAACCCATCCAGACCAATTATCTTATTACTCCACATTTACCACTGACTACTGCGCCTAACCTACACACTTCTGAACACTGTGGGCAATTTAGCATGGCCAATTCCAACCCTAACTCACACATTTTTGGATTGTGGGAGTAAACTGGAGCATCCGGAGGAAACCCATGCAGACACAGGGAGAACGTGCAAACTCCACACAGTCGCCAGAGCCTGGAATCGAACCCAGGTCCATGTGTTATGAGGCACTGAGCCACCGTCCATTCATAGGTGCATGAATAGGAAGGGTTTAGAAGGGATATGGGCCAAATGCTGGCAAATGGGACTAGATTAATTTAAGTTACCTGGTCAGCCTGGATGAGTTCGACCAGTCAATTTCCATGCTGCACAACTCTGACTATGTCGACTGATCTGTCAAGGCATTATGATGGAGAAAGGAACAAGGACTGTTCCTTATAAAAAGTTACAAGTTTTAAAGGTATTGCACTGAACAATATTCATTTCATTTTGGATTGTGCAAGAGTGGACTGGGTTAAATACAATTTGTACAACCTGTACACTGCTTATTAATGATTAATGGTTTTAGACATTGTCCTCACGGACTCTGCTCTCTGTACAAATTCATACTGCCAGAAACTGTGCTGGTGATTAGTACATGTTGTCGCACCTGTGCAGGAGGCCTCTGCTCAAGGCCACATCCAAACATTTAACAGATGCCACAGTTTCAAACTAAAAGTTAAATCTGACGCTACTCATGACAATAGCACAGATTCTGACTTGAACTCATCTCACACTTGAACACTTAGTAGCTGAGACACACAAATATGCTGATTTAGAAGGCAACCACCCAAGACTTCTTGCACTAACAAGGCTGCAACAAATGGAGTGTAAGGTACACAAAAGTACATGTACAAAACAAGAAGACTGACGCACACAGCAAAACACCAATCATTCCCGCCCGACAAACTCAGTCTCTCCCTCTACGCAGCGCTAACATTCCCTCGCTCTCCTCTGCCCCACATTCATTTTCCTTCCATGTATTCTCACCCAAACGCGCCCAC
>NW_025157182.1:0-1473 GCF_004010195.1 Chiloscyllium plagiosum
TTGAATCTCAGTCAGTGACAGGCATTGAGACTCAGTCAGTGTCAGTGTTTGAATTATAGACAGTGACAGGGATTGAATTTCAGTCAGGGAAAGGACTTGAATCTGTGTCAGTGATAGGGATTGAATCTCAATTTCTGACAGGGAGTGCATCCCTGTCAGTGACAGAGATTGAACCTCAGTCAGTGACAGGGATTGAAAGTCAGTCTGTGACAGGGATTGAATCTCAGTCAGTGACAGGGATTGACAATCAGTCAGTGACAGAGATTGAATCTCAGTCAGTGTCAGGGTTTGAATTATAGACAGTGACAGGGATTGAATTTCAGTCAGGGAAAGGACTTGAATCTGTGTCAGTGATAGGGATTGAATCTCAATTTCTGACAGGGAGTGCATCTCTGTCAGTGACAGGGATTGACCCTCAGACAGTGACAGGGATTGACAATCAGTCAGTAACAGGGATCGAATCTCATTCAGTTTGAAGGATTGAATCTCAGTCAGTGTCAGGGTACGAATCTCTGTCAGTGACACGGACTGAACCTCAGTCAGTGACAGGAATTTAATCTCAGTCAGTAACAGGGATTGAATCTCATTCAGTGTCAGGGATTGAACCTCAGTCAGTGACAGGGATTGGATCTCAGTCAGTGACAGGAACTTAATCTCAGTCCGTGACAGGAATTCAATCTCAGTCAGTGACACGAATTTAATCTCAGTCAGTGACAAGAATTGAATCACATTCAGAGACATGAATTTAATCTCAGTCAGTGACAGGCATTGAATCTCAGTCAGTGACAGGGATTGACCCTCAGACAGTGACACGGATTGACAAAAAGTCAATGATTGGGATTGAATCTTAGTCAGTAACACGGATTGAATCACAGTCAGTGACAGGGATTGAACGTCAGTCAGTGACAGGAATTGAATCTCAATCAGTGACAGGAATTGAATCACAGTCAGTGACAGGAATTTAATCTCACTCAGTGACAGGCATTTAATCTCAGTCAGTGACAGGAATTGAATCTCAAACAGTGACAGGGATTGAACCTCAGTCAGTGACGGAGATTGAACCTCAGTCAATGATTGGGATTGAATCTTAGTCAGTAACAGTGATTGAATCACAGTCAGTGACAGGGATTGAACGTCAGTCAGTGACAGGAATTGAATCTCAATCAGTGACAGGAATTGAATCTCAGTCAGTGACAGGAATTTAATCTCACTCAGTGACAGGCATTTAATCTCAGTCAGTGGCAGGAATTGAATCTCAAACAGTGACAGGGATTGAACCTCAGTCAGTGACAGGTATTGAACCACAGTCAGTGACAGAGATTGACAATCACTCTGTGACAGGGATTGAATCTCAGTCAGTGACAGGGATTGAACCGCAGTCATTGAAAGGAATCGAATCTCAGTCAGTGACAGGGATTGTACCTCAGTTAGTGACAGGGTTTGAATCTCAGTCAGTGACAGGGATCGAATCTC
>NW_025157183.1:0-1474 GCF_004010195.1 Chiloscyllium plagiosum
ATTCAAATCATTTATATAAATGACGAACAGCATTGGACGCGGCAACAATCCCACGGCACGCCACTTGTCACGTGTGTTCTGTCTGAAAAACACCCCTCGACGAACATCTTCTGTCTTCTCATGTCAAGCCAATTTTGTATTCATTGGGTGAGCTGTCCCTGGATTCCACGAGATGTAATCTACTCAACAACCTACCAATTTGTACCCTGTCAAAGTCCTTGCTAGAGTCCGCATACACACTTCCCTCATCTACGTTGATGGTCACCCCTTTAAAAACCTCAACCAAATTCGTGAGACATACTTTCCCACGACAAATCTACGCTGACCATCCCAAATGAGTCCTTGCCTCTTCAAATGCACGTAGCTCCTGTTTCTCAGAATGCCCTCGAACAAGATATCCAAGATAAATGTTACACGCACCAGTCTGCAGTTCCTAGACAATTTCCTGCAGCCTTACTTAAATAATGGCACAACATTAACCAAAGGCCATATTCAGGCACTTCAGCAGTGGCTGTCGAAGATGCAGCTATATCTCTGAACCAGGCAGAGGTGTCAACTCTTGGTATATAGTCATGTAGTGATCAGTATTGGTGCCAGGGCCCAAACTGTCTCAAGTCATTCGGTTAAGATGGGCAGGATACCTGCCAGTAAATACTCTGTACCATATCATCAAATTCAATATTTCATTTTAATATAGTATGGAGTGTGGAAAGGCCCGAGAATGCACTCTTGTCGGGTGGCTTCATCACCAAGTCAGGCTCCACAACACCAACAGGCATCAATGAGATCTAGCAATTGACTTCGAAGTGCCCATGAGGCTCAGTCAAACATTAGCAGCAGCAGAATCATACTTTGCACAATCAGCAATCTCACTCTCCTGTGTATCTCCCAACATAGTCATTCGTAACTCAGAGAATTATCCTGTTCAATGGACAGTGCAGAAGGACATGCCCAGGAGCTGCACAAGCCAGAGCTGGATGATGAGTTGACAGGGACATTTCATGGCCAAACAGTATACGTTGCAAGTGATGGACAAAACCATCCCTCAATCAATTGGTCAGATCTATCCCTACGGTCCAGTCACATTTACTTGGACATTTTGCTGGACAATGAAACAGAGCCATTTGAGGTGGAGGCTGCTCCCCAACAAATGAATCCTCAGTTATGTGAGATCCATGCACATCATGGTAAATCAAATAAAGCTGGAACATTTGTAACAATCCTCATCTAGGAGTGCCAATGTGATGATGTATTTCAACCTCTTCAAGTTATCCACAGTTTCACAATGGCTAATGTTCAGACAACTTAATTAAATCTGCGTGAGAAAAGTGAAAGACCGGAGGTGATGGAAGGAGCGAATGCTGCCGACTCTGACAACTTTGATCTGCAGAAATTGTCCAAAGTCGCATGACACCTGTATATAGTCACCAGGTGACCAAATAAATAAGCACTGCTCCGAATACGTGTAATTTAA
>NW_025157184.1:0-1474 GCF_004010195.1 Chiloscyllium plagiosum
AGAGGGAAACATTCTCACCAAACCCCTTGTCCCCGAGGGATCTGTCCCTAACAGTATCTGTAGGAGCAGCCAGCACACAGTCCTGGTGGACGGAAAGTCTCAGCCTCATATTGAAGACCCTGCCCACTGTGTTATGTGGCACTCCCTCCTGTGAAGTAGGGACATGGAAGCACATGGAATCTAGCCATCCATGAGACACTGTGGGCTAGCAGCAGCTGCAGCATCAATCGCCTTCCCTCCAGCATAAAGTCAGAAGTGGCCTATTCACTGATGGTTCCAAAATGTTCTGCACTACTCCCAACTTCACCTGTACTGAAGCAGGTTATTCAGCCCATCAAGAGTTTTATTCAAGGCAACATCCACCTGGTCCGGGACCTAATCCATTTCTGTCGACGGGCTGGTCTGCCGAGCGCCTTCCTGCTCTCGACCAGGAGAAGGTGTTCAACAGGGTCGATCACGAATACCTGCTCGGGATTCTGCGGGCATTTGGGTTCGGGATGCTGTTCCTCGCCCCGATCCAACTTTTGCATACCACTGCAGAGTGTCTGGTTAAAGTTAACGGTTCTCTGACGGCGCCCCTTCACTTCTGGAGAGGAGAACATCAAGGCTGCCCCCGTCCAGCCAGCTGTATTCCCTGTGCGTGGATCCTTTCCTGCGCCTCTTGTGGGGGAGATTGTAGGGTTTGGTTCTGCATGGTGTGGGCACTGGGTTGGTCCTCTCGGCTTACGCCGCCGATGTGGTCTTCTCTTTCATCGACCCGGCTGACCAGGGGAGGATGCGCGAGTGCCAGGTCATGTACTCGGCAGCATCTTCCACCAGGATAAACTGGGCCAAATGTTCCAGACTGGTCGATCCGTGGCGGGTGGACTCTGCCGGAGGAGTTGCGGGGGTTCATCTGGAGTACCACCCACCTCCTCTACCTGGGGGTCTATCTCAGCCCGGCTGAGGAATCCTGGCCGGCCAACTGGCAGGAGCTGGAGGCCAAAGTCTCGACTCGCCTAGGCCGCTGGACAGGACTGCTCTGAGTGCTATCTTACAGGAGACGATTGCTGGTTATAAACCAGCTGGTGGTCGCCATGCTGTGCCAACGGCTGGTCACTTTGGTCCCTCCTCCTGGCTTTGTCGCTGCCTTCCAGAGAACGTTGGCCGACTTCTTCTGGACCAAAAAGATGCCCTGGGTCGCTGCACAGGTTCTGAGTCTCCCTATTGAGGTGGGCGGTCAGTCGCTGGTGTGCGTCTGCACCCAAGTCACGACGTTCCGCCTTCAGACCTTGCAGCAATACATTTACGTCGAGCCTCCTTCTCGGTGGGGCATACTGGCTACGTATTTTTTCCGCCAGGTGTGTAACCTCAATTACGACACGCAGCTCCTGTTTGTCGACCGTGACGGTTTGGAGGTTGCCCTCAAGACCATGCCTGTCTTTTACCAGGACCTGATCATTGTCTGGAACATGGTCGAATCGCGTCGCCGCTA
>NW_025157185.1:0-1474 GCF_004010195.1 Chiloscyllium plagiosum
CTTGGAGGCCTGCCCTTCGACTTTCATCTTTTCTGAGGTACGGTGCCTGTTCAGATAGTGATGTACCTGTTTCCTCCATATGTCCTCCTTCATTGAATCCACCCCCACCAGGGCTTTCAATTTGCTCTGCACTGGTGCAGGGAGTCCCTCGGTCACCCCCCTCCGGAAATGTGCTATTGCCAAGGGAGAGCTATCTGGCCTTTCACCTGTCCCAGCCTGCCATAGGTCCCAGGCCCTCCCCAGGTATTCATGTACGTCCTCCCCGTCCTTTAGTCTGAGGGTCCCCAACGCGTCCAGCGAGAAAGTAGTGGGGAAGCTGTCCCGCAGGGACCGCCAGATTAAATTCCGGTAGAGGTCAAATGAGACAGTTTCATCTGACCTGGAACACCTAGCTAGTCTTTCTGCCCTGATCAGCGCCTCCTCTGCTCGGATGCGTACCATTATGGTTCTAAAATCCGCCAGCGCTAGTTTCTCATGACAGGTCTCCCTTTCAAAAGTCGCTATCCAGGCAGACGCCCCGTTGGCAATCGGAGGAAGCCTCCTGACCAGGGCGTCTAGGTCTGTCCGTGACCAGGGAACGTACTTCTCTACCCCCGTACTAGTGGCGAGAAGAGGCGCTTGAACGGGCGGCATAGTGGCGAAAGTCCCCTGTATTGGGCCGCCGTGGGGCCGTGGGAGTGATGTGTAGGACCCCTTATCAAAATCCCCAATAATCTCCCCCTCGTCCTCCGAGGAGGTGGTATGTAGCTGGGAGCCATACTTGCTCCCTCCCTTCACAAGCTTGTTCTGGAGGCGAGCTCCCGTAACAATTAAAGTGTCCCCTTCTGCAGCAAAGGGCTTACTGTCCCGCCGGGATTTTTGAATTCCCCGGGGTGCCTGTTCAGACTTGGCGGACTGGCCATTCATTGAAGCCAATTTGTCATGTCTTCCCAGGGAAGGAAACTTTGGGACATGGGAGCCATCCTGTCCCAGCACGGGGCAGCACCCCTCCCCTTGTACCTCTACGTCCTGTACTTCCCATCTCTGTGGGATGCCGTCCGGCTGGCCGATCCGACACAGACTGCCCCCTGCCTTTACCATCCACGTCCCGGCTGCGACCATTTCAGTGAGGGCGTTTAGTTTCTGCTCATGATTATTGAGCACACTCTCCAGTCGCTCTGTTACACGGTCTCGGACCGGGTCCTCATACGCGATGTTTCCCCCTAGAACTTTGACAACAGGCGCCTGTATGATTGGCCCCTCGCAACGCGGTCGGAGCGGACACAGTGGTGCTCTGGTGTCCGCAAGCGGGGCCGTGGGCGATGCACCGGGAGCGGGTGATCCTGACTGTGGGCTGGTGTAAGGGGGTGGCGGACCTCCCTCGTGGTTGGCACCTCGGGTCGGCACAGCCACAGGAGAAGTGTAGGGGGTGGGCACATCCACAGGGGAAGTGTAGGGGGTAGGGGGTAAATTGGAGTTTGGCTCAGAGACCACT
>NW_025157186.1:0-1474 GCF_004010195.1 Chiloscyllium plagiosum
CGAGACAGAGAAGAAGCTAAAAGATGTGGACGATTTATTTTACTGATCAGGGAGAATGCTACATCTGCACGTGAACAGGGCATAAAGGAGGGACCATCCAGTGCAACAATATGGGTCAAGCTCAAAAATAAGATGGATGCAAGCACTGCGTTACTATAATCTCTCCAACAGCCACGGAGGGATTGAGGAACAGATATGTATGTCGATTAAGGAAAGGTGTATTAAAAAAAAGAGTGGTCATAGTGAGTGACTTTAATATCCCCAATAATGAATGGACGTCCATTAGAGGAAGGGGCTTAGACAGGGCAGAATTTGTTAACTGCAGCAGTATATAGATAGTCCAACGAGAGGAAGAACCATACTGGACCTCGTATTGGCTAATGAGCCTGGCCAGGTGACTGACCTTTCAGTGGGACATAATTTTAGAAACAGTGGTCACAGTTCCTTCAGATTTAAGATAGCGATGAAGAGGGATATGTCAGGACCTTGTGGGAATCTACTGAATTGGCGGAAGGCAAATTACGTCAGCATCAGACAGAGCTAGGACGTGTCAATTAGGAGGAGCTGCTATCAGGCAAATCCAATTTTGTACGTGGGAACTGCTTGTTAAATCCTGACAGCAAAATCATCTGGTGAATGTTCTCCCAACTGCTCGAATTTCTATCTACTTTTTTGAACTGATATTTCAAGGCTGCTGCATTTCAAACAACAGGAAGAGATAAAGGATGATTCTGCACTATGTCCTTCGCAGGATCAGCTGGTCTCTCCAGGCACCTGAAGTCTTTAATGTGGGTCAGAGAACTTCAGAATTGATAGAGCAATGAAGGAGGCCATTGAGCCCATTGGACACCGACGAACTCTCCAACAGCACAATTTGTCAACAGAGAACAGAATGTGTGTGTGTGTGCGTGAGAGAGAGAAAAATTAACAGAGAAAAAAGGAAGTGAAGAGAGATAAAAGGAATGGAGAGAAAACGGAGCCACAGAGTGAGTGAGAACAAGAGGTGTCAGACGAATCTGAAGTTATATCAGAAGACAGCATGAGGAGAAATATACAGAAATCTCATTTAGAAACTCCCACAGACTGCAAGCCCTTTGTCTGGTGCCGTTCCCTGTGAGCAATATGCTGTCATCCCAGATCACTTATCTCCAATAATTTCACAGAACCGTGGTGCTGACGCTGAACAGGATCCAAAAGAACAATAGATTAGTTCCAGGGAGATGGTGAATTAATTTAAATATTCTGGGCCAATAGGAACTTGTAGTCCCTCTAGACACGGTTTGAGAGACAGGGCAAGAGATTCTCAGTGAGGGGGATCACTGACAGGTTTTTAAATTCACATTTCAATTCATATAACTCCACATCGTAAGTGTATTTTAACAAACTTGCATCTTTGCAGTTTTCATGTTTTGGTAGGTACAGAAAAGCTTGGATTTTGTCTCTTTATTTTGTGTTCGGACCACAGTCCAATTGA
>NW_025157187.1:0-1474 GCF_004010195.1 Chiloscyllium plagiosum
AATCTTGGATTCCGTATTACACACACCTCGGGACACTCGGGGATTCCCTATCTCCCACACACACTCGGGGATTCCCCATCTCTCACAAACACTCTGAGACTCTCTGGGATTCCCTGTCTCTCACACTCACTCGTGGATTCCCTATCTCTCACACACACTCGGGGACTCTCGGGGATTCCCTATCTCTCACACACACTCGGGGACTCTCTGGGATTCCCTACCGCTCACACACACTCGGAGACACTCTGGGATTCCCTATCTCTTACACACACTCGGGGAGACTCTGGGATTCCCTGTCTCTCACAGGCACTCGGGGACACTCTGGGATTCCCTATCTCTCACAGACACTCGGGTCTCTCTGGGATTCCCTATCACTCACACACACTCGGGGACTCTCGTGGATTCCCTATCTCTCACACACATTCGGGGACTCTCTGGGATTCTTTCACACACACTCCGGGATTCCCGATCTCTCACACACACTCGGGGACTCTCTGGGATTCCCTACCGCTCACACACACTCGGAGACACTCTGGGATTCCCTATCTCTTACACACACTCGGGGAGACTCTGGGATTCCCTGTCTCTCACAGGCACTCGGGGACACTCTGGGATTCCCTATCTCTCACAGACACTCGGGTCTCTCTGGGATTCCCTATCACTCACACACACTCGGGGACTCTCGGGGATTCCCTATCTCGCACACACTCTCGGGGACTATCTGGGATTCTGTCACAGACACTAGGGGACACTCTGGGATTCACTATCTCTCACACACACTCGTGGACTCTCTGGGAGTCATTACCCCTCACACACGCTCCGAGATTTTCTGGGATTCCCTATCTCTCACACTCACTCTCAGATTCCCTATCTCACACACACAATCGGGGACCTCTGGGATTCACTATCTCTCACACACGCGGGGACTCTCTGGGATTCAATTACACACACTCGGGGACACTCTGGGATTCCCTATCTCTCATACAGACTCTGGGACTCCCTGGGATTCCCGATCTCGCACACACTCTCGGGAACTCTCTTGGATTCCCGAAGTCTCACACACACTTTGGGATTCCCTATCTCTCACACACACTCGGGGATTCCCTATCTGCCACACACAATCGGGGACTCTCCGGGATTCCCTATCTCTCTCACACACCTCGGGGATTCCCTATCTCTCACGTACAATCGGGGACACTTGGGATTCCCTAGTTCTCACACACACTCAGGGACAGTCTGGGATTCCCTATCACACACACTCCGGGACACTCTGGGATTCCCTATCTCTCACACACACTCGGGGATTCCCTATCTCTCACACACCCTCTCGAATTCCTTATCTCACACACACTCGGGGACTCTCTGGGATTCCCTATCTCTCACGCACACTCGGGGACATTCTGGGATTCCCTATCTCTCACACACACTCGGGGGCACTCTGGGACACTCTATCTCTCACACACATTCGATGACT
>NW_025157188.1:0-1474 GCF_004010195.1 Chiloscyllium plagiosum
ATAAGTGTGAATTCACGTCAAGAATTGTCAACTATACTCATTCTCTAATGTGGCAAGGTTGAACAAATTTTCATTACATTAGACTTACAAATAGAGGTGAAAACTCTATCAACAAATGGCGTATTGCAGAAAGAATAAAAGAGAGGCTGATGCAAATATCATTCTTGTTCCATAATCTGAGAGCACTGAATGCTTGGATATTTCTGTGTTACAAAGAAAATGTGAGGTATGTTTTATCTTCACAATTTGAATGTTGACGACAGCCATGTGTTCAACACCATTGCCAAAGAAGACACATCTGAAAATTCAGAGGTAAGACCTCAGCACCACCCTTTCTAACTATATCCTGAGCTTCCTGACCAGAGATGGCAATCAGTGAAGATAGCTCACTGTATCCCCTCCGTCAAAACACTCAAAATTGGCGCCTAGAAAGATGTGTTCTCCGCCCCAACCATACTCCCTGCACATCCAAGGCAGAACGAATGCCATCTCCACGTTTGCTGACGAGACGACCACGCTTAGAAAGATGTTAAACAACGATGAGGGCTCAGAAGAAAGAAAAGAGATAGAGGGTTTTGTTACGTGGTACAATGATAACTATCTCTCTCAATGTTAGTAAATCTAACGAACTGACAACGGACTTCAGAAAAAAAGAGGAGAACACAATCGTATCTATATCAACTGAGTGGAGATTGAGAGAGTTAAGAGCTTCAAGTTCCTCAGAGTGATGATAACCGACAATCTGTCCTGGACTTCCCACGTAGATGAGAATGTCAAGAAGGTGTCACAACACCACTTCTTCCTCAGGCGGCGCAAGAAAATTGGCATGTCCAAAACAACCCTCACCAACCTTTCCAGATGCACCATGGAGAGCACACTGCCGGGTGCAGAATGGCCTGATACGGCAACTACTCTGTGCAGAACCTAAAGAAACTACAGAATGATGTGTGCACAGCTGAGATCATCCCGGAATCCAATCTCCCATTTATAGACTCTATCCTCAAGTCTCGTTTCCACGGAGAATTTGCCAACATCATGAAAGACCCAAACCAGTCGGACATACTTTCCAGCAGAAGATACAGAAGTTTGCGAACACGAACTGACGTGTTCAAGTGTCGCTTCTTCCCTGCACTTATTAGACTGATTAATGGAGTCTTTAACTCCAATTATTGCTCAACGTTTTAATGTTGATCTTGCCTCGTGTATGTTTTGCGTGTCGTAAAATGCATGGCTTTATCTGTCCAGTATTTGTTTTTCACTCTATCATCTACATATCCTTGATTACTATGATACACCTGTGCTGTTCACAAAAAGCCTTTTCACCGTGCTCAGTTAAACAGGATTATAAATAAAATAAAATAATATCAAGTCAAATCATAGTCCAGAAGAAAGTGGACTAATACTGTGGTGTTCAGCTGCAACATTAATACACATTTTCACAAACAAAAGCAGGTTCAAATGCAAGTTATCAGGA
>NW_025157189.1:0-1474 GCF_004010195.1 Chiloscyllium plagiosum
TCCAGGCCAATATTGAACAATGGCCTTAGTCTGGGACAAGGAGACTTCTTGACACAGTGACAGTGAAGTATTGGCAATATATTTCCAAGTCACGGTGATGTGTGGTTTCAATGGGGACAATGAAGGGCAATGTAGAATGAGAGTGCACTGTTTTTGATTAAGTGATAGCAGATGAGCAGAATTTCACTCCCGCAAAGGGTCATAAATCTGTGGAATATGATTTCGCTCTTTGGGCACTGAGTAAATTTAAGTAGATGCGAGATAGATTTTCTTCATTAATAATGGGTTAAAGGGCCACAGTTTTAGTGGTACCTGAGATGAAATACATAATTCTGTAAAATGTTGACATGAATGGATTACAGAACAGTGGAGACTCCTTCCAGAAATTTAATAAAGAATGTTTTTTTCACAAATTGGAATGACTACAGGAATCTTCGAGGGACTTCTTTCTCGTTAAGGGAGAACTTGTGGGAAAATAGTATACATTTTCGTAAACTGTCATGACTCTCAGTCGAAGTAGTACCAAAGAAATCATGTTGTGAAGACCTTTCTGATCGAAAATGACAATGGCTCTTAAGAATGCTTCTTCATTTTTCGCTGAATTCAGTAACTGTGGGAGGAAGAGAAGGATGAGATTGGAAAGATGCAACTTGAAGGCTCATGTGACCCTGTTGTGAGATTCCTCTCTCTGCGCTAAAAGACCTCAGTTTAACGGTCACATTCTCCAGAACAGTCTGATTGCACAGTGTGATTTACAATGGTGATAGTTGACCACTTGAATCTACCTGTTGAATGACCTTATGTTCCACACGCCATTAAGATCAGCCTGAGGCAATCAGGTCCCTCATCACCATTTCAAAACTCAGATTTGTAACGCCTGACAGACACTGGCTTTGTTTCTGTGGGGATCACACAGCTTACTGTAAATGCTTCTCAAGGACAGGAGGCAGACAGAGATACAGTCATGAAGATGCACAGCACGGAATCAGACTCATATCTCAGACAGTAATGAGAAGATTTGTAGTTCAGGTTGAGGTCCTGCGCGTAGACTTGCTCACTTACCTGGAAGGTTCATTTTCAGACGTTTTGTCACAATACTAGGAAACATGTTCAGTGAAACTCTGGATGAAACACTGCTGGTGTTTCCAGCTTTCTGATTATACGTTTGGGTTTCCTTGTGTCGGTGAAGTCATTTCTCGTGGTGGCTTTATTTAATACGATGATGTCATTTCCTGTTTTTCTCAGGGGCTGGTAATTGGGGTCCAAATCAATGTGGTTGTTGTTAGAGTTCCGGTTGGAATGCTATTCTCGTGTGTGTTTTCTTTAATGGCTTGTCCTAGGATGGATGTGTTGAGAGGGTCATGTCATTTTGTGGCCAGTTGAAGTTCATGTATTCTGGCAGCTAATCCTCTGCCTGCCTGTCCAATGTGGTGTTTGTCCCAGTTATTGCACTGTATTTTGTAACTTGCATTAG
>NW_025157190.1:0-1474 GCF_004010195.1 Chiloscyllium plagiosum
AATTCAGTTCAAGGAGAAAGTGAGGACTACAGAGCTGAAAATGTGTTGCTGGAAAAGCACAGCAGGTCAGGCAGCATCCAAGGAACAGGAGAATCGACGTTTTGGGCATAAGCCTTCTTCAGGAATCTTCAGGATTCCTGAAGAAGGGCTTATGCCCGAAACGTCGATTCTCCTGTTCCTTGGATGCTGCCTGACCTGCTGTGTTTTTCCAGCAACACATTTTCATTAATTCAGTTCAAACCGTTTCACTAGACAGCTCGAGTGACTTACCAGGAGCACCAACTATAGCAAGGATAGGATAGTAACCAGCTTGAATAACCATCAGTACATCTTCAATCCGCGATACTAATGATATCCAAGGCTGGGAAAGCCAGTAAAGACCATAGGATAAACTCCTGTCCATTGTTGGAATATTCCAGTCTACTGCTATCAGTTTCTGATCTCTCCTCACCCTCTCTCTGAAGCTGCGGATCCCTGTTACTGGTGTGGGTGATGCTCCTGATCACACGTTGGGATAAAACACTGAAAGCATTGCCTTATTCATAGAAGAGAGAACTTCTCTAGGGACACATAGGATCCATGGAGACTGACATAATCACAATCGCTGAATAAACAACTCAGTTAATCCCTTTCAATTCAATCCTATTTCATTAAAATTCAAAATAACTTTGAACATTTATGCATTCTGGGTGTGATATGTGAGTGCTACTGAAGGAAGGAATGTTGAAGATGGAAAATTGATTGTGTGCAATCATTCAGTCTGCCTTGGATATGGAAATAATGCCAGAAGTTTAACAGACCATAAACATGCTTCTCTGCTCATACATGGAGAAACAAATCCTGTAACTACAGGTCCGTCATTGCAATGTCAGTAAAACATTGAGAGAACATTTTTCATCCATGATCTGATGGCAAAATGTGCCTGAGACAATGTGGTTTTGTAACAAACAAACGGCATGGATATGCTGACGGGGAATTGTACGTGACAAACACAATTCAGATTGTTATTCCAGAATCAGAGAGGGCAGGTGTCGGTCATGTTGTTGATGTTGTCGATGCTAAGGAACTGTGATGGAGTATCATTTACTGGACTTCATTTACATTGTGATTATGACATTGGGGAAAAGAGAGAAGATGGCAAGAACTCGGGGACATGACTGTTCAGTCTGGGCGGAAGGACAGTGATGTTCCCCAATCACTAGCATTGGAACGTTACTCTTTATAACTCATATAAACAACAGATTCAAGGGTACATCTACAATGAGGTATTAGGAGAGACAATATTAATGAAATGCATTTATGCAATACAAAATACAGGGAAAAGTGATTTTTATGTACAGACGGAAATATGCAAACTACAAAGAGATACGGTTGTTAAAATGCACTCCTGATATGGAGCTATATAAATTGAAATGAGGATTACAAAACTATGAAAGTGGTATGTGATATTTATCAATCATTATTTAATCCACAG
>NW_025157191.1:0-1474 GCF_004010195.1 Chiloscyllium plagiosum
CGAACCCCTTAAATTGCTCCTTTTTCTCACAGAACAACGTGAGATATAACTTCACACTGAGCTGGGGATTTGTCCACGTTTAAGATTCTCAAAACCTCCAGTATTGTCTCAGTCCCTAGATGAAACTGATCAAGAACCTCTCAGTGCATCTTCCTGCATTCTATACAGATGTCTTCCCACAACAGGACTGTTCACGAGCTGAATGTGTAAAGTGATTCATCCAGTTATCCTGTTTACAACTATACACAACTGCACTGTCACACTGGAGGGAAAACATGCACGTATTTTAACTAGAAGACGCTGTTTTCAACCTTTGCGCCTATAGACCCTTTATCTCTGATACCCAATGGCACATTGTTACAGTGAGAAAGCGTTCAAGCGTTCTCGATCTGTAAAAAAAACAGTCACTTGATTTTATCTCCTGCGTGGACTCCAATCCGTTCACATCTGAAATGAGGAATGTTTTTCTCTCTGCTGTTCATCACATCTAGGAAAGAACTGCGGCAGAAATGCTTTCTGTCTTCATTGACCTAAGAAGTTGATGCCGATGGCTCACCTTGTAATGGGAACTACCTACAAGAGAACTTTTCAACAGGAACACAGTTCTGTCTTCTGTGCAGGGGATCATTGCACAAGCACAGTATCAATCTTCTACCAGGCCATGCACAGTCATTCTTCCTCGAACATTCACAGTATCCGACTCTAACCAGACCAAAACCAGATGGTGCTGGAAAATCTCAGCAGGTTTAGCAGCATCTAAAAAAAAGAAATCAGAGTTAACATTTCGATTCCAGTGACCATTCCACAGAACTGACGATAGCTTGAAAAATGTTAGTCTATCTGCAGAAGATATAGTGGGGTTTGGGGGAGGGAAAGGAGTAAACGATAGGTCGGGATAGAGTTCAAATAAAGAGAAGAACAGTTGGACAAATGAATGGATGATGATCTGGCTGGCAGGGTGAATTGCTGCTGATGGAGACTGTTCGTGGCGATCCATATGTAGTGTGTTATGGTAGACTACGTGACAACAAGGCCTGGCGTGTGGGATAGGGGGATAGGTCATGGGAGAGTTCAGGCCCCCCCCAAAATTAAATTGATATGGGGCCTGGAAGGCCAGAATCCCCAAATAGAAACTGAGGTGGTGTGTTTCCAGCATGCGCTGAGGTTCGCTGTAACTCTTGAAGACAGAACTTGGATGTTCTGCAGTGTGGTCACCCAGTCCAAACTTCGTCTCACAAAATAGTGGAAACCATATTGCGAGCAGTGATTGTCGTAGAGTGTATTGCGCGAAGTGCAATTCATGTATCGCTTCACCTGGAAGATGTGTTGGGCCATTGGAAATAGAGGAGAGAAGACGTCAATGGATAGGTGACGAGAGACAAGAAGCAAAAGGAGATATTATTAGAGAAATCATGAGGACAAGAAACCTAACAAAAAGCATTTCACCTGAATGCTCGTCACATTTGTAACATGA
>NW_025157192.1:0-1474 GCF_004010195.1 Chiloscyllium plagiosum
ATGATTTAGGTAAACAGGTTAAACATTAGATTTCCTAGTCAGCATATAAAGTTAGTCCATATGATTTCCCAGTATTGTTGCTTGAGGCTGAGATTACAGTTCATTAGAAGCTTTCCCACCACGAAGATGAATCTGGTTGCTGGATTTATCCAGACAATTTTGAAGAAAAATATTTTAAATGTTGTGATTCTCCAGTCTCTGATTCCATGCCTCTATTTGAACAGGATTAGGTTGTTGTGGATATTACCACTGCAGCTTCAATGCTCCTCTTCTCTGTATCCTCAGGTGTCTCCAATTCAGTTGTTATCAGTTACCAACACTCAATGACAATCAGCCTTTCTGAATGAAGCAGAAATAGCTGGAGATGCTCAAGTGTCACAGGACTCAAAAACATTAACTCTGCTTTCCCGCCACAGATGCTGCCAAACCTGCTGAGATTCTCCAACAGTTTCATTATTGTTTCAGATTTCCAGCATCTGCAATTTTGATTTATTTTAGCCTTTCTAAAATTCTGTCAAACTTCATCTCATCCAAGTCTCAACTACTGTTTTTCACCATGAATTTGGGCATGAACTTCCTCTTCACAATACCACAGCCAGGCCCCTGCACCTGTGAATTTTAAACAGGGGATTCATGATAATTGGCCCCACTCATTCTTTTGCTACTCTTTCACTGTTTGTGACTAATGATGACTTTTAGATTCAGTTTTAAAGTTAGCTGTCAGTCTCCCTTAATCTTTATTTCCCCTCTGAACTGTCTATATTTAGCACGGTTCTCACTGGGGTTAACAATAATCCATATCCTTTGCAACATCATGCAGGGAATTAGAGTATTGTTTTTGCCACCATTTCCTGCTTGTGGAAATGTTAAGCTGTACTGTACACCTGAAGCTGAACATTGCCCAGATTTGTGCTCAAATGCCCTTGCTCAAATGCCCTCTTGACTCATTGAATTCAGCCCTCCTCCAGCTCAGAACTTTTCTGGATTGTTCCTTGTTCGTTTTATACACAAGCTAAATTCTTTCGATACAAGTATCAATGCTCCTTAAATGATCCCAGTCTAATATTTAATGCATTTTATAAATATTGTGTGTATGCACACAAATTATGAAGTTGGCATTGCAGATTGAAGATATCATTAGGATTCTGAACATTATAAATAGGACCGTGCAAAAAGGAAATTATGACAAATGGTTATAAACAGTCCTGCTTTTCCCTCATGTCTAGTATTTATGCAGCACGCTTCAGGAAGGGGTTTGAGATGGTGCACAAAAGGTACACAAAATTGGAACCAGAGATGAGTAACTGGACAACTATTTGGATAGTTTCAGGAAGCCCGGGCTGCTCTTCTTGGAGAACTGAAGATAAATAAGACATTTTATAAGTGTTCAAAATCATGAGGGAGTTGAATAGAGTAGGGTAAAGGGTAGGAGGAAGCATCCGGATTGGTTACTCTGTGGAGGGTTGGTGTGGAT
>NW_025157193.1:0-1474 GCF_004010195.1 Chiloscyllium plagiosum
CACACACACACAAAACTACATATTCAGGAACAATGGGTACACGATAAGCACAGTCCGCTGATTCCTAAGCAACAGACCTAAATAAGAAGACACAACACATCCTCGTTCTTTTATGTTCTAATGAGTACAGGTCTAATTTACTCAACCTCTCTTCATAATATAGTCCTCCATACCTGGTATCAGTTTAGTTGAACTTCTCTGGATTACCTCCAATGCCATTGAATAATGGGCCAAAACCTACTCTTGGGATTCCAGTTATGGTCTGACGAGTGCCTTGTACAATTTCAGCAAAACCCCTGTGCTGTAAACTGCCCATTTTCTCCCAAGATGAAAGGAGTTGGGCTCTCAAGGATAGCTGATCAACATTTCTAGTTGGATATAATGCACATTTGATATACTTTGCAGTGGTGATAGTTTTTGAGATGGGAAGGCATTGAGGAAACCATTATGATGTTGACTTTCTTATAGTGTTAGTAAATTTCATCAACAGATTAGTCTGGCAGGAAAGGGAGAATAGCTGGAACTCAAACGTCAGTATGGTTCATTTTCACTGGAATGTGGGTGAGAACTTGCAATTGGTTTCTACTGTTGTGGTTTTGTTCGCCGAGCTGGGAATTTGTGTTGCAGACGTTTTGTCCCCTGTCTAGGTGACATCCTCAGTGCTTGGGAGCCTCCTGTGAAGCGCTTCTGTGATCTTTCCTCCGGCATTTGTAGTGGTTTGAATCTGCCGCTTCCGGTTGTCAGTTCCAGCTGTCCGTTGCAGTGGCCGGTATATTGGGTCCAGGTCGATGTGCTTATTGATTGAATCTGTGGATGAGTGCCATGCCTCTAGGAATTCCCTGGCTGTTCTCTGTTTGGCTTGTCCTATAATAGTAGTGTTGTCCCAGTCGAATTCATGTTGCTTGTCATCTGCGTGTGTGGCTACTAAGGGTAGCTGGTCATGTCGTTTCGTGGCTAGTTGGTGTTCATGGATGAGCGTCTGTAATCATTACCTGGATCATTCTGAATCCGTTCTGTCTGGCTGTGTCCCTGGCTTGTGGGTTGTTGACCGGTAGTCTGTATCTGACACATGGTGGAAGGATTCGATTTTTTCGGCATTCATGCAGGAACTGGAGTTGTTCGTATGTGGCGCTTAGGTGGTTGGCACAGGATTCCCATTTCCTGGCTTGTCTTAATGTCTCTCGCCCGTAGGTGTTCAAAGTTTGTGAGAAGATTATAACCACAGATGAAACACTGAAGTTTTGTTTCCTACTCAATTAAACTTCCCTCACACACTTCTGTAAAATCTCTGGGATGGGCAGTGAGAATTCAGCTGAATGCTTCAGAAGTGATGCTTTTTTTAAAAAAAAATGTTGCTCCTATTCAAATTAGTCTTGTCATATCAATAACAGAGCCAGACAGAACGGATTCAGGATGATCCAGGTATTGATTACAGATGCTCATCCATGAACACTAACTAGCCACGAAACGACAC
>NW_025157194.1:0-1474 GCF_004010195.1 Chiloscyllium plagiosum
CCTCCCCCTATTTATCTCTCAGCCCTCTTCTGACTTCCCACTCCTGATGAAGGATTAAGCCTGAAAAATTGACACTCTTGCTCTTCAGATGCTGCCTGACCTGCTGTGCTTTTTCCAGTGCCACACTTTATAGTAATGGTATTGGTCCTCTTGACAGTTATAGGTGAGAAAAACACCTGACTGCAGGATAGCACATTGCTTTATCTAGTATATCATCCAGTAAAGTGCCTTCATGCTTTCTAGTGCAATAAGAGCACTATATGAATGCAAGTTGTTGTTATAGATGTTGTACATTACGTTGAAAGAGAAATGAAAAGTTTGAGAAAGCTAGTTCTATTTTTGCAAAAGTAAAAGCTGAGAGATTCAATGCAGGTGGATTTTTATCACAGCGCTCCGCAATAATATTTCCCATCCCATAATAATCATGGGAAGGATAAAGGAATATTACAAATGTAGCAAGTGAGACCATCAGCTCAAGCATTGGCATGGTGGCTCAATGGTTAGCACCGCTGCCTCAAAGCACCAGGATCCCAGGTTTGATTCCAGCCTTGGGCGAATGTCTGTGTGGAGTGTATACATTCTCCCCGTGTGTACGTGGGTTTCCTTCGGGTGCTCCAGTTTCCTCCCACAGTCCAAGGATGTGCAGGTCAGGTGAATTGGCCATTCTAAATTATCCATAGTGTTAGGTGTATTAGTCAGAGGGAAATGGGTCTGGGTGGGTTACCCTTCAGAGGGTCGGTGTGGACTTATTGGGCCAACGGGCCTGTTTCCACACTGTAGGGAATCTAATCAAGAATCAGCTTCAGGCTCGAGTTAATGAAGCACTAATGGAACTGAATTTAGTTTTATATTTCTTGTCCTTCTGAATTTTAGTCACTGGATTGTATGCAGGGATTTTTGTATTCCAGCTTCGATTGCAGGTTATCTCTGTGCTGGGAGAAGAGGCATGGATGGAACTTGAATTTTGTTTTGTGTAGGCACTGTCAACAGTTTAGGAATTTGTTGTGGTGGGCGGAGAGGAACGACCTGGCAAGTTTCATGCTGCAGACAGAAAAGTTGTGGCGGGAAACCCGTTTCCTTCTACCTCCTTTGACTCACGCTCAATATTGTTCTCTTGGGGTAAGGTGGGAGCAGGATGGAGATGGTTCTGGTGCCTCTAAAGGCAGGGTGGAGATAGCTGAGCATTGATTTCAGCCATTGAGAAAGCATGCCTCAGCTCTCTGCCACTTTAGCCTGTTGGTATGAAAGGCTATTCAGCTATCTAGTCCTTACCCCTTCAAACCACCCTCACCACCTCACTCACCTCCTATTACTCCTCCACGAATCTTCATCTCCCCCAAATGCTGCTGACCCCCTGAAGTCCGCAGTGTCCTCCCAACTCCCCTCATATCCCATCTACCATCCAGGACACCTGCATATTACTGCCTCTTCTCCATGAACTTTCATAGCTCCACGTATTCATATACCTCGCATT
>NW_025157195.1:0-1474 GCF_004010195.1 Chiloscyllium plagiosum
CTGAGAGAAAGCTGCACTGTCAGAGGGTCAGTAGAAAGTGAGTGCTGCACTGTTAGACGGTCTGTACTGAGGGAGTGCTGCACTGTCAGAAGGTCAGTACTGAGGGAGTGCTGCACTGTCAGATGGTCAGTACTGAGTGAAAGCTGCACTGTCAGAGGGTCAGTACTGAGGGAGTGCTGCACTGTCAGAGTGTCAGTACTGAGGGAAAGCTGCACTGTCAGAGGGTCAGTACAGAGGGAGCTCCACACTATCAGAGGGTCAATACTGAGGGAGTGCTGCACTGTCAGAGTGTCAGTACTGAGGGAGTGCTGCACTGCCAGAGGGTCAGCACTGAGGGAAAGCTGCACTGCCAGAGGGTCAGCACTGAGGGAATGCTGCACTGTCAAAGGGTCAGTAGTGAGGGAGTGCTGCATTGTCAGAGGGTCAGTACTGAGGGAAAGCTGCACAGTCAGAGGGTCAGTACTGAGGGATTGATGCACTGTCAGAGGGTCTGTAAAGAGGGAGTGCTGCACTGTCAGAAGGTCAGTACTGAGGGAAAGCTGCACTGTCAGGGGGTGAGTACTGAGTGAGTGCTGCATTGTCAGAGGGTCAGTACTGCGGGAGGGCTACACTGTCAAAGGGGCAGTACTGAGGGAGTGCTGCACAGTCAGAGAATCAGCACTGAGGAAGTGCTGCACTGTCAGAGGGTCAGTACTGAGGGAATGCTGCACTATCAACGGGTCAGTAGTGAGGGAGTGCTGCACTGTCAGAGGGTCAGTACTGAGGGAGTGCAGCACTGACAAAGGGTCAGGACTGAGGGAAAGCTGAACAATCAGAGAGTCAGTAGTGAGGGAATGTTGCACTGTCAAAGGGTCAGTACTGAGGGAGTTCTGCACTGTCAGAGAGACAGTACTGAGGGAAAGCTGAACAGTCAGAGGGTCAGTACTGAGGAATAAAATTGTCAGTAGTGAGGGAGTGCTGCACAGTCAGAGGGCCAGTACTGAGGGAAAGCTGCACAGTCAGAGGGTCAGTACTGAGGGATTGCTGCATTGTCAGAGGGTGAGTACTGAGGGAAAGCTGCACAGTCAGAGGGTCAGTACGGAGGGAGTGCTGCACTGTCAGAGGGTCAGTACTGAGGGAGTGCTGCACTATCAGAGGGTCAGTACTGAGGGAGTGCTGCACTGTCAAAGGGTCAGTAGTGAGGGAGTGCTGCACAGTCAGAGGGCCAGTACTGAGGGAAAACTGCACAGTCAGAAGGTCAGTATTGTGGGACTGCTGCACTGTCAGAGGGTCAGTAATGAGGGAGTGCTGCACTATCAGAAGGGCAGTACAGAGGGAATGCTGCACTGTCAAAGTGTCAGTACTGAGGGAGTGCTGCATTGTCAGAGGGTCAGTACTGAGGGAGTGCTGAACTATCAGAGGGGCAGTATTGAGGTAATGCTGCCCTGTCAATGGGTCAGTCGTGATGGATTGCTGCACTGTCAGTGGGTCAGTA
>NW_025157196.1:0-1474 GCF_004010195.1 Chiloscyllium plagiosum
AGAAGGAACGCACATGGACGAAATTATTTTAAAAAAGAACACCTGGCAGGCTTTTTCTTAATCGACAGAGAGAGAACGAGAGAAGTTTCATGGACAGATGAGATAAAGTGTTTGAGAATGTCAAAATAAAGACATTGCCAGAGACAACAGCAATATACATCGACATACACATGAATTACAGATGGAGTTTGGTGTGAATTCGAATCAGATTTGCTTCGGAAGGTTTGAAGCCGGAGCGTCAGCGGCAGATTTTTGGCTTCCTTAAGCCTGTATTTCATAGCTCAAGGTTCAAACAGGGGATGGAATAAGCCAGTGAGATATATTCTGGACTGGTGAGTATTTCAAGTTAGAAATGATCAGGATATGGTGTCATGAATCAGCTCATGGTCAAAGGGATCACCCACAGTTGTAACTTGTCTGCTTCAGCCACAGATATTGGCCAGGGATGGGAGGGAAACAGTGGAAAGAAGTGGAGTTTGTAACCAGAACAGTAGGGAATGATCTCAAGCTGTTAATACTTCAATAACAAGGGCAATGATACAATAAATTGTAGTTCTCCGCTGAAACTGAGTAGGGCAACATAGAGACCCATGAGTAACACTGTCAGAGCAGAGAGGGAGACAGTACTTGAACACATTAATTGATGTAGTTAGCAGTAGTCTGTAGAGTGAATCTATGGATTAAGTGTTTCAACAGGAATATAATAGGGACAAGAAGTGTAGACTATGTGAAAGAACAGTAATACAGTCATAACTGGTTTATAGAAAGAACAATCTGGACAGTGACACTTACCAGGAACACCGACGATAGCCAGGAAAGGATAATAAATATATTGAATAATGAGAAGAACGCAATAAATTCGCAATGATAATGACCACCAATTAAATGCAGAAAGATACCAAACATAAATGGATAAACTCCTGTCTATTGTTGGAACATTCCAGTCTAATATTCCCAGATTATGATACATTTTTGGAACATTCCAGTCTAATGTTCTCAGATTCTGATCCATTATTGGAACATTCCAATCTAATATTCTCAGATTCAGATCTCTTCTCCCCCTCTCTCCAAATCTGCTGATCCCTGTCAGTGCTGTCAGTGGTGTTCACGCCCATGTTATGGGATAACACATTGAACGGCGCCCATTTATCATTTAAAGACGGAAACACTCCACTGGAATAATTAGAATCCATGGAGATTGGCATTAATCACAGTCACTGAACAAACACTGGGAAACAGAGCAAAGGCTACGACAACGGATAAATAGACACCACACAACAATCAACAGACAGGAGGGTTCCCTCCCAGTTGGGGAACACTTCAGTGGTCCAGGATATTCAACCTCGGACATTCTGGTGACCATCTTCCAAGGCGGACTTCAGGACAGGCAGCAGTGAAAAGTGGCCAAGCAGAGGCTGATAGCTAATTTCAAGACACATAAGGAGGGCCTCAACCGGGACCTTGGGTTCATGTC
>NW_025157197.1:0-1474 GCF_004010195.1 Chiloscyllium plagiosum
TCGACAAATTGTTGATCAATAGGAGAACCAAAGGTCAGAAGAAAAATACTTAGAACTAGATACAAGGGTGAACACTCAGCCACGATCCTAATGAACAGAAGAGCAGGATGGACCAGAGCCGTATGTTCGACATAAAGATGATTTTATGCATTGGTAGATATTTCGGAGAGATTGAGTGTTGGGCATGCTGGAAGATGTGATACGTATGGGGAGGCTTGTTGAGAAAGGTGGTGGTGACAGCAATAGAGAAGGTTTGAGACACTTGACTTCCCGATGAGAATTGGATGTGTTATCAGGAGAGAAGTGGTTAACAGGTAAACGGAGGATATGATGGTCTCAAAGCAGTCACACTGATAGTGAAGTGGAGAGCAATTGAATGTTTTTACGCAAATAGGGAGGACTGTTGGTATTTGATGAGGCGACACAGATCGGGACTGTTGGGGGCATTGGGTGAGATTACACTGATAGAAATAGTTTCAGAGACTGTACAATGACAAGAAATAAGAAGGGTTGCAATGTTAAGAGCAGGTTTCAGCACGTTGGAGGATATGGGAATGAAAATGGTTGCACAAATAGCGATGGCTGAATTGGGCAAAACGGGAAAGGAGGTTATTTGATCAGACTGCTGTAAACTGTGGTTAACTGAAACCGTGGAAAATGATTCTGCGAATTTGGCGGTCACCCCGTATAATCACAGAATCTGTACTCAGACTTGTTAGTGCTTGTTCGAGTGTGAATTTATCATGGTTGCACATATGGGGAGGATTAATGGCAAGCAGAATTGACCGTGATGGGAATGAATTCCGTGGCTGCATGACACGACTGAAATGACGAGCGGTGTGTCAACATGATCGCGTAGACAGGCAGGAAAGTTTCTGCAGTTGAACCAGCTCACCATGATAGGAGGAACTCCAGTCACTTGTGAGTCAGACTAGACCGGAATGTCAGATGTCCTTCACTGAAGGATGCGAATGAATCAGATGAGTTCTTCCTACTGATCAATAATGCATTTATTGTTGCCCCACCGATGTTGTGCATAACTGCAACATGATATCCACCTCCTATTCTCAACAGTCTGAACAATGAAGGCCAGGGTCCCAAATGCCTGCTAAACCACCATGTGTACGCGGACATCACACTCAAATAACTGTTTACCTGACTCCTAAATCTCTGTTTAATAACACTACCCAGGACCCTAACATGAATTGTACAAGTCCCGATCTAGTTTGTCTTACTAAAATGTGCCACCGTGCCGCCCACTAATTAAACTCCATCTGCTATTCATCAACCCATTATCTCGGCAGTACTGTTACTCCTGTTATATTCACCATTTTCACTGCCTGCGAAAGTACTATTTTTCTCATCACTCACAAACTTACTTACAATGAAACCAAGATTCTCATTCAAATCATTTGACAAAATTGCAAACACTGGATCCACGACATTGCTGGTCACATGACTCCAGTCAGAAACG
>NW_025157198.1:0-1474 GCF_004010195.1 Chiloscyllium plagiosum
AGAACAGTCACAGGACCCGAAAGATTATCTCTGTTTTCACTTCACAGATGCTGCCAGACCTGTTTAGTGTTCTTGAACAAGTTTCAAACACGTGTGTTAAAAGTGCTCAAACGCCCGGTCCAACATGCATTTCCATGCACCGGAAGTGAACAATAACTCAAAGAGCACAAATTCATTTGTTTTAAAACTACATAAAGCTGAGTTCTGAATCATGGTGATGGAGAGAAACACATTCACTTTCAACAGATGATGGCACGACTGGAAGGGAAATGATTCAGATTCAGATGAAAATGTTAAATGCGTTTGAGGAACGCACAATTGGAGGAATGACATCATGAAGGGACCCTAACAGGACGAGAATTTTTAAAAAAGCGTACCCACATCAGGAATCAGGATAGGTCATGGAGTAGAGGGGTGATGGGTGAATGGGTCCCGGTGTGAAATGAGGACCGGCAGCGGAATTGTATTGCAGATATTGCAGCTCAGACTGGAAATTCATGTGATGCTGCAAATCATAGCAGCAGCAGTATTAGCAGCAGCAACAACAGAACCAGAATTATATTCAACCACAATCTGTAACATTTTCCCTGGGATAATCCCTCAGTCTAACATTACCATGAAGCTGATCTATGGTACAGTGAGGGGTGTGGGAGAACATGCCAGGGTCAAAAACCTATGTACCTGAAGCTGATGACGACGCATTAAAATGACTGCACTTACTGCTTACATTAACAAACAACAGAAATAATGTCTGATAGAGAGGGTGCAATGATCCCAAGACTATGACCACTTCTTTTCAAACCAACTAAAAGTTGTTGCTGATCTGTCTACCTTTGTTCTTATCTGATTGTTAGAAACCTTGTTCCTTCTGTTCGAGACGGTTCAAGGACTTCCCTCCTATTACAGTTTTGTTTGTATCATTGATATACTTACAGTGCCTTTCCCTGTGAGGAATGATGTAAAATACTGGTGTAAATTATCTGGCTATTTCCTATAGCTAGTTCCTCAATCACACTCTCCAAATGAACTCAGTATGCGTTCCTGACCTCATTTCTACCTAAGGTCACATAGTCATCTTGAACATTGTTTATGTGCACAGAAAAGTTTGTGATGCTTGTTTTTATATTTCTTGCTAATTTGCTTACATTATTTCTTTTCCTCCCATACCTCGCTTTCACGATTAATACGGTCATATCGCGCACAACCAGATCCTTTGGTCCAACCTGACCATGCTGGCCAGGTTTTCCAAAGTAAACTAGTCCCATCTGATTGCATTTTGTCCATGTGTCTCTAAACGTTTCCTATTCCGATGTTTGTACAAACGCCTTTTAAATGTTGTAGCTGTACTTGGATTTACTATTCTTCCTCTGACAGCTCTTTCCATACACACATCCTCCTCAGTGTGAAAACGTAGCTGCTTCATCCCATTTTAATCTTCCGTGTTTCACGTTAAAGCAATATCTTCTATGTTTGG
>NW_025157199.1:0-1474 GCF_004010195.1 Chiloscyllium plagiosum
GCCCCACACTGCTCAGTGTTACAGCACTGTCCAAGCCCCGCACTGCTCAGTGTTACAGCACTGTCCCAGTCCCTCACTGCTCAGTGTTACATCACTGTCCCAGTCCCTCACTGCTCAGTGTTACAGCACTGTGTCAGCCCCACATTGCTCAATGATATAGCAGTGTCCCAGCCCCGCACTGCTCAATGATACAGCACTGTCCCAGCCCCACACTGCTCAGTGTTACAGCACCTGTCCCAGCCCCGCACTGCTCAGTGTTGCAGCAGCGTCCCAGCCCCGCACTGCTCAGTGTTACACCACTGTCCCTCAGGCCCACACTGCTCAGTGTTACAGCACTGTTCCAGCACCGCACTGCTCAGTGTTACAGCACTGTCCCAGCCCTACACTGCTCAGTGTTACAGCAATGTCCCAGTCCCACACTGCTCAGTGTTACAGCACTGTGCCAGCCCCACACTGCTCAATGATACAGCACTGTCCCAGCCCCACACTGCTCAGTGTTACAGCACTGTTCCAGCTACACACTGCTCAGTGTTACAGCACTGTCCCAGCCCCACACTGCTCAGTGTTACAGCACTGTCCCAGCTACACACTGCTCAGTGTTATATCCCTGTCGCGCACTGCTAGTGTTACAGCACCTGTCCCAGCCCCACACTGCTCAGTGTTACAGCACTGTCCCAGCCTCACACTGCTCAATGATACAGCACTGTCCCAGCCCCACACTGCTCAGTGTTACAGCACCTGTCCCAGTCCCACACTGCTCAGCGTCACAGCACCTGTCCCAGCACCGCACTGCTCAGTGTTACAGCACTGTCCCAGCCCCACACTGCTCAGTGTTACAGCACTGTCCCAGGTCAACACTGCTCAGTGTTAGTGCACTGTCCCAGCTCCACACTGCTCAGTGTTACAGCACCTGTCCCAGCCCAACACTGCTCAGTGTTACAGCACTGTCCCAGCCCCACACTGCTCAGCGTTACACTACAGTCCCAGTCCCACACTGCTCAGTGTTATAGCACTGTCCCAGCCCCGCACTGCTCAGTGTTACAGCACCGTCCCAGCCCCGCACTGCTCAGTGTTACAGCACTGTTCCAGCTCCACACTGCTCAGTGTTACAGCAACGTCCCAGCCCCGCACTGCTCAGTGTTATAGCACTGTCCCAGCCCCATACTGCTCAGTGTTACAGCACTGTCCAAGCCCCACACTGCTCAGTGTTACAGCACTGTCCCAGCCCCGCACTGCTCAGTGTTACAGCACTGTGTCAGCCCCACACTGCTCAGTGTTACAGCACTGTCCCCAGCCCCACACTGCTCAGTGTTACAGCACTGTCCCAGCCCTACACTGCTCAGTGTTACAGCACTGTCCCAGCCCCACACTACTCAGTGTTACACCACTGTCCCTCAGTCCCACACTGCTCAGCGTCACAGCACCTGTCCCAGCACGGCACTGCTCAGTGTTACAGCACTGTCCCCCAGCCCCA
>NW_025157200.1:0-1474 GCF_004010195.1 Chiloscyllium plagiosum
ATTGGGCGCCCTGTCACTGGAGAATTCCAGAGGAATCGAAGCTGGGGCTTAAACTATTTTGAGTTTGAATCACAAATAAAGAAACCTTGCTTCTAAGTTCCGTTGGTACATCGGCATGGAAATGCATTGTTTGTCATTAATTCAAGGCAGTGGTGCATACAGATCATGTCATAAGTATACCAGCCTCTCTCTGACCAAAGCTGCAACACGATGAACAGTTATGGTCGTCTTATGTAACGAAATAGATCCCAGTGATTTAAGAAGCACAGGACGTATGCCAGTGAAGGTTCAGAAAGGTTATCGAGGATGTTGAGGTGCTTTCACACGAGTCGAACTTGATAGTTTGAGCATGTATTCATTGGAGTTTGTTATTTTAATAAAAGATCAACATTAGGAAGAGAAATACAAGACTATTTGTGCGCTTGTCAGATAGTTGTCAAAAGATGATTTCACCTTGCGGGAGATTCTGTGTCTGGAGAAAATATCTTCAGATAAAATCATCGCATTTATGACATAGACATCGAAAACTTCTTCTGTCAGAGAACAGTGAAATAAAAGGTTTTCCAAGGTTTGTCTGGAATTATATTCAATCTTGATGGTGGACAGATGTTCAAGTACTCGGGGAATGAAGAACTATGAGGATAAGATAGAGAGATGCATTTGAGAATGCAGTGATTTCTAGACCAACAACTGAGGTGGGAATTGTCGTTCAGTTCACCACGTTTAGTCCAACAGATGGCTATGGTGATAAGGATCGGGAGTGGGATTAGAGAAGTAGCACTTGAGGGAATTTGTGTCCAGGGATTTGGCGAATGGCTTTCTTATTCTTTGTACAGTTCTATGATCCGATTATCAAATCAGACACGATGTTGGCAAGCCGGTTTGGTGGTCTGAAAGAATCATTTCTGAAGCTATCTGTTAATGTCGTACTCTGATTTCGTGGGTAATTGACGGAGTAAAACTGGAGAAAATGCTTCAATTTACGTATGAATCGAAATTCCTGTCTAACCATCAGGCGTTTCCATTGCAGTTACTTTCTTCTTCTTAAATGCAGTGATGTTTTCCAATTTTGTGCTTGGAAAGGTAATGGAGGAAATACCCATTCATATTTTTAGGGCCCAGGTCGATCGGTTGTCCTTCGACAAAGGGGTGAAACGTTATCAGGAACAGGCAGGAATGCGGATTGAACGTTATTGTCAGTTAATCTATGATCTAATTGAATCGGGTGCAGGCTTCAGAGACTGAATGACTTACTGGTCCTTATGATGCGTGTGTTTGTCTGTACAGAAACAAAAGATTCAAAACCTCCATATACATGGAAGTAAACAAAGGAATATGAAACCTTCCGTCATTGATATAAAACGGATGAGCCATACATTAAATAAATTGTAGCTGGAATCATCACAAGATGAAAACTCATTTTCATGGACACAGTGTTAGAACAGTGGAGACATTTCCAAACGTCAATAATTGC
>NW_025157201.1:0-1474 GCF_004010195.1 Chiloscyllium plagiosum
TGGTCTGTAATTGCCAATGTTTTCCCTATTCCCCCTCTTGAAAAGAGGAACAGCATTCGCCTCCTTCCAATCCTCCGGTACGACTCCCGTGGAGAGTGAGGATGCAAATATCCACGCCAGTGGCTTAGCAACCTCCTTTCTCCCTTCCCGGAGGAGCCTAGTATAAATCTGGTTTGGACCTGGGGACTTATCAATCTTAATGTTTTCCAAAAGTTTCAGCACCTCAACCTCATCAATCTTGATCTGGTCAAGACTGTATCGCAGCTCCTCTAAGTTTTCATTTACAGCAAGTTCGCTTTTCTAGGTGAAAAGTGAAGCAAAAAACTCATTTAGGGCTTCCCCTGTCTGCTCAGACTCCACACACCAGTTCCCTCCGCTATCCCTGATTGACCCTACCTTCTTCCCAAATTGTGGAGGAATTTAGCTCCGATTCCAAGTAATGCTGCCTGCCTTTGAATTTACCGACTGTTTGATTGTTAAACCATATTGTTCTCTGAATGTCTGAGACTGAGGCATCCTGAAATTATATTCTTATGCAATTTTCTATCCATCACGTCTCTCATGTGAAACTGTGGATGGTCATTTCAACACGTTCATTCATTTTATCGATCAGTCCGATGGAGCCACCAAGTTTTCAGCTTGCTTTCATATCAGAAGTAGCTCCTCTGTTACATTGTACCTTCGGCATTGAATATCACTTTAAAGCACAGGTTTCGTTTCACTTAATCCCTTTGCGCCAGAACATTTCTTCCCCAGACCATCTTATTTAACCAATACTAATGAGTCAGCAGGTTATCAAGCAACGTTATTGCGTCTTGCAGAAAGCAGCAACCATATGTTGCATCCCAGAAACAGCTGATTGCTTTCGATTCCTGTATGTCAGTTTGTCATTGTCCCTTAACAATTTATTTTGGAAAAAGTCCCTTGATGAAAATTACACCAATCTGCATTTAATTTGGCTACTTATTAAGAAACCTCACAGTTATTCGAATGCTGAGAAATTACTTCAACTTTATTGCATATAGCAACAAAGCTGAGAATCCTGAAGTGAGCAAGATAAATCTCAGAACTTACCTTAGATACTTACGTTGGATTAAAGGTATGATGCTAACCAACACTGTCTGTCTTTGGTGTCCATTGATAGATCCCTGTGCAATGCTCTTCTCCAGAGTTCAGCTATCGATGAATTCTGTTGTTGTCCTATTATACAGAAATCCATACTTCAGTCTATAGAGACATAGTGTTGATAATCATTCAGATTCTTTCATTCAAATGATTAATTACTTTATCAGCGTTCTCAAGTCTGCAGCTTGCTTTCTGATCAGAAATAAGGCCCTGCCCTTAACGCATGTCTT
The DNA here is from genome assembly GCF_004010195.1 of Chiloscyllium plagiosum. Classification (NCBI taxonomy): domain Eukaryota; kingdom Metazoa; phylum Chordata; class Chondrichthyes; order Orectolobiformes; family Hemiscylliidae; genus Chiloscyllium; species Chiloscyllium plagiosum. The sequence continues at coordinate 1,356 of NW_025157201.1, forward strand.
TTTTCATTTGTGAGATGTCGGCATTTCAGTTCAGCCAGCATGTCTTCAACAGCTCTAATTGCCATTGAGAAGGTGGTGGTTTGCTCCTCTTTTGAACATTTGCATCTCATCTACAGTGG
>NW_025157202.1:0-1474 GCF_004010195.1 Chiloscyllium plagiosum
GATCAGATGCTGCCATCGCCACCAGATAGCACGCGCTGCATGCAGTAATACCGCATTTGCCCCGAACTAAGATTATAATCGCCACGAGACTAACTGTAGGAGAGAGAAAGGAGAAAAGAGACTTGATGTTACTGAAGAAAAGTTCTTTGTGCCTGAGCCCCGACTGTAAACAATGGCACGAAGATAATTCTTCTTCCATATTATATAAATTTTAAATAATCTGAACCATTGCAACACAATCTATCTCAATGCCCTATTTGCACTTTTAAAAGTATGAGCAGCGGATTGCTCACTGAAACACATAAATTGCTCCATCTTCGTCGGGGTAGGATCGTCAGCGTTTGATTTCACCTTCTTTATAGGTTACTTTGACTTGCTGGAGTTCGCTATAAACCACAGCATACACCCGAAGACTCCTGGGATAAATAAAACACAGAGTGTGAGACATCTACTATGGGCATTGATAAAAAAGAATTCTGTATTCATTTTTGGAGTCACCACAGCTCTGACTGCCTCCAGAATTGTACATCACACAGCATGAATGATAGTACAGTGCTAGGAATCACACCACAGTATGTAGAAATGACTTCCCACCACCATTTGGATAAATGAATGATCAGAAATTGTGTCCATTGCTCGCGCAAACGACCGAACCTCATGTCAATCTGAAACATGAAGGTATGCAGCCGATAATCGATTCTCTATGTCGCAGGTTTGATACCCAACACAATCCAAAAAAATTCAAAATTTAATACGGGCTACCCACACAAACTGCCCAAAACTCGACACCACAAGACCCACCCAAAAACAACTGAATCATTGGAACATTGATCATTGCACATTTTCAGTTTAGAAATCAACATCTCATCTGGAATAAAACAAATCTTCCTTCCAGATGTTCAGGCTGACGCTACTAAGATCATCTCTGAGACCATGTCCTCGTGAACAGTGATCCCCTTCCCAAATTTTGTGCTTTTTGCGCCTAGAAATCCCAATAATTTAACCAGCATTCTCCGTGGAGTCTATCAGAGTTGTACAATAATTTGGCAGAGACTAATAAATAGTTGATGTTTGATATTCAAAGACAAAAATAAAATTCAAAGTTTGTGAGAAGATTTGTAGCTTGGGTGCTCGTTGCTGTGGCTCTGTTCGCCGAGCTGGAAGTTTTTGTTGCAAACGTCTCGTCCCCTGTCTCGGGGACACTACCATTATAGGGCAAGCCAAACAAAGAACAGCCAGGGAATTCCTAGAAGCATGGCACTCATCCACAAACTCCATCAACAAACACATCGACCTGGACCCAATATACCGGCCACTACAGCGGACAGCTGAAACTGACAACCGGAAGCGGCAGGGACAGGCCACGAAAAATGCCGGAGGAAACACCACAGAAGCGCTGCACAGGAGGCTCCCAAGCACTGAGGACGTCACCTGGACAGGGGACGAAACGTTTGCAACAAAAACTTCCAGCTCG
>NW_025157203.1:0-1474 GCF_004010195.1 Chiloscyllium plagiosum
AATTCCCAAATATAACAAAATGCTTATGATGTAAATCAGAAACACAGTGCTGGACAGACCCATCAGGTTTCGCAGCATTTGCGATGTACAATTGGACTTAAAACGAGGACGGCCTTTCTTTTTTTCACAGATGTGGCCAGATCGACTCATATTTTTCCCAGTTTTTTTTGTGTTTTTACACCAAATTCCTCAAACCCTCTCTCATTACAACCATTCTGGAAACCAATCTAAACAATCTCTTCCACATCTGCTTCAATGCCTTTATACTTCTTGAAAAGTAATGTGCAGTTGGAGCTGCGCTAATTGCTGCATGTGTTTGGTACCTTTAGATCTATGCCTCAATTTGTACATCTTGTGCTCTGAACCATTATATAATGTTGAAGATCTCCAATTCTTGAGTATTGCATTGCTTTAGCTTGCATTCTGATCGAGAAAATCATATTCCCTTCACTGGTCTGCGTTGAATTTCATCCATGTTTATTAATTTCATAAGCTTGTCTGTGTTCTCTTGAGTCTACTACTGTCTTCCTTTCCGTTAAATACATTTTGAACTTTCCAGATTTGACGTGTTTTCAGTGTTCTTGTAAATGTGAACATTTGATTAAACTACCGAGACGTCCTATTTCAGTTGACTGTCGAAGTCAGGTTACAATCATGTTCGCATCAGTTTTTTTTTCAATCAGTTACGAGAAAAAAAACACTGTTCAGTGTTAACAGACAGTCTTAAGCAATGAAGCAAATATAGAAAATGCTGGAGATGCTCATCAGCCTCTGTGCAGAGAGAAATAGTTAACAATTTGAAATATCTTTCGGGTTCATTGTTCATTTCAAAGGCCAACATCTGCAGTGTTATGTCTTAATTTGAGCTTTAACCAGGAGCAAGAAAGAAATATGATTTTCTAACTTAGTACTCCTTACTCTAAGCTTGCCCTTTCTAAACGAAAACAGTCCCATAGACACATAAGCAGATGCACAAACAACATACATCTTACAGGTAGGGAAGGAACGAGGAAGCCCATGAAGTGCGCAAGAATTCCTGCATTGACTACAGGCATGTAAAAGTTGTTTTCTTCCGTTTCCCTTCGAGATCGTTTGAGGCTGTGGACTCTACAATTCTCACTTTTCCTTTCATTGCTTTTGGTTTCAATCTTTCAATATCTCTGAAGGTAACTTTTCCCCTTTCAAATTCAAGAAGAGAGTTAACAGAAATGAAGAGAGAGGGTATGTAGCTCTCAGAGTTTTCTTATTTTCTTGTTTCTCAGAAGGGAAAGAGAGAGATTTATTTCCTTTCGCCACAGGTCCCCCAACTCTTATGCACAATGCACTGACAAATTAAGGCAAGCATTGCATATGCTCTTTATCTGTGACTCCAAGTCCAAGGAATTATAAACAAGAATTCCAGGATCAGTTTGTTCAGCAACAATCGCCAGAACTGATAATCAAGTGTACACGTCCTGCTTTTATTTGCCTTTCC
>NW_025157204.1:0-1474 GCF_004010195.1 Chiloscyllium plagiosum
TCCTGGGGAGTGTTTGATGGGGAACAGTGTAGAGAGAGCTTTAATCTGTATCTAACCCCGTGCTGTCCCTGTCCTGGGAGTGTTTGATCGGGGACAGTGTAGAGGGAGCGTTACTCTGTATCTAACCCCGTGATGTCCCTATCCTGGGAGTGTTTGATGGGGGACAGTGTAGAGGGAGCTTTACTCTGTATCGAACCCCGTGATGTCCCTGTCCTGGGAGTGTTTGATAGGGGGTCAGTGTAGAGGGAGCGTTACTCTGTATCTAACCCCGTGATGTCCCTGTCCTGGGAGAGTTTGATAGGGGACAGTGTAGAGGGAGCTTTACTCTGTATCTAACCCCGTGGTGTCCCTGTCCTGGGAGTGTTTGATGGGGGACAGTGTAGAGGGAGCGTTTCTCTGTATCTAACCCCGTGCTGTCCCTGTCCTGGGGAGTGTTTGATGGGGGACAGTGTAGAGTGAGCTTTACCCTGTATCTAACCCCGTGCTGTCCCTGTCCTGGGGAGGGTTTGATGGGGGACGGTGCACAGCAGGTTTGACTCGGAGGTGTGCTGTGCCTGTAACCGAGGTGTTGAGTTGTATTGATGTGGTGTCCTTCTCCCTGTTCTAGGTCTACTTTCGACACCAAATCTTTTACAGCTACCTCAGCAAAGCCAAGGGGGACTCCTGCAGGCCCAGCCGCGCCTAGGGCTTGCTGCACAGGTCAGTGTACAATCAGCAGGCAGGGGGCCTGCAGCGCGGCTGCTGAGCTGGCATAGGGACTGAGCTGCTTCCCAGTGCTCTCCTGACATGGATGCTCTGATTGAAAGGTTCTGCTCAAGCCCTGCCACAGTCTGCCTTGGAAACGCTGGAAAATGGTCCGTCAGTGGCTCTATCTCTGGCGAGATCTGGTTTCCAGGTCTCTCCAACGGAGATACCGGGCACGGTTTTAGTACCACAGCAAGTGAGCTGTCTTTTCGGATACGGCCTCAACACTGAGAAAGCTGAAAGCCCCTCCCATCCCCCCAGCAACGAACAGCGTGGAAAATTGTACACAGGCAAGCAGCATAAACAGAGGCTTGGACAGGTTGAGCAAGCCTTGCCCCGCCCCAAGCTTCACCGGCCCATATGGGGGGGTCTCCATGAGACTGCAGTCTGCATTGACAGGCACTGGGGTTCAACCAGGGGGGGGCTGTAGACAAACCCACAGAGCAACAGAACACTGAGGGTGTGTGTGTGTAGGTGCACTGAGTCCCTGTGTTAGTCTGTAGGCACACTGAGTCCCTGTGTTAGTCTGCACTCACACTGAGTCCCTGTGTTAGTCTGTAGGCACACTGTGTCGCTGTGTTAGTCTGCACTCACACTGAGTCCCTGTGTTAGTCTGCACTCACACTGAGTCCCTGTGTTAGTCTGGAGGCACACTGTGTCCCTGTGTTAGTCTGTAGGCCCACTGAGTCCCTGTGTTAGTCTGTAGGCACACTGAGTCCCTGTGTTAGTC